>NC_092288.1:22825587-22830587 GCF_036320965.1 Panulirus ornatus | reverse complement strand
GAGGTAGCGCCAGGAAAACATTCGTTCACACTCAGTCTCTAGCTATCATGTATAATGCGCCGGAACCACATCCAGACCCCACAGACCTTTCCCATGGTTTACCCCAGACGCTTCACATGCCCTGGATCAATCCCCGGTATACCACATCGTTCCAATTCACTCTATTCCTTGCACGCCTTTCACCCTCCTGCATGTTCTGGCCCCGATCGCTCAAAATCTTTTTCATTCCATCCTTCCACCCCCAATTTTGTCTCCCACTTCTCCTCGTTCCCTCCACCTCTGACACACACACACACACACACACACACACACACACACACACACACACACACATATATATATATATATTTTTCAAACTATTCGCCATTTCCCGTATCAGCAAGGTAGCGTTAAGAACAGAGGACTGGGCCTCTGAGGGAACATCCTCACCTGGCCCCCTTCTCTGTTCCTTCTTTTGGAAAATTAAAAAAAAACAAGAGGGGAGGATTTCCAGCCCCCCGCTCCCTCCCCTTTTAGTCGCCTTCTACGACACGTAGGGAATACGTATTCTTTCTCCCCTATCCCCAAGGAAAATATATATATATATATATATATATATATATATATATATATATATATATATATATATATATATATATATACATATATATATATATATATATATATATATATATATATATATATATATATATATATATATATATATATATATATATATGAACACGTGATATAGGTGATATCTCTGCTTAGAAACGTAAATTTGAAGAGCAGAAAATGTACAATGTTGTCCAATTGAAACGCGACGGTCAAAGAAAAGTTCAAAGCCAGTCAGGAAAGAGTCATGTCTGCTCTGTTAATGAAATTTACATTTAACGATTAGCTTCGTTTGGAAACTCCTCTCTCTCTCTCTCTCTCTCTCTCTCTCTCTCTCTCTCTCTCTCTCTCTCTCTCTCTCTCTCTCTCTCTCTCTCACACACACACACACACCATCTTTTTTTTATTCCATGTCCCAAAAATGATAAAGGCCATATTTGACCTGGATTCGACCCTGGGTCTGCAACTTTGAGGGAGGGCCCACACCTCCTCCTCCCCTCACCACTTGATCTCCCACTACTGTCACCATCTGCCCTTCCCTTCCCACTGCATCCACCCCCTTACTAACTCATCCACTGCAGTTACTCCCCCTTCCCCATACAATACCCCCCTTTTTCACTAGTGGGGGCCTAGTAAATCTAGTACATCTAGTACATCTAGTGAATCTAGAGCAAGATAATGGCCCTAGTGTGCCTCAAGACCAGAGCTAGATACAAAGTGGGGACCCTAGTGGTGGTGAACCTATTCTACCTTTTGGAACCTAACAGCTTAACCACTGAGGAGAACTAGAGACCAAGGCTCGTATAATGGCCTGCAGGGCGGTTTCTAACGCCAGGGTTCTCAATGGGTTTCTACTGTTCTTCCTTGAGACCAAGTTGGGATATAATGCTAGGGCTAATCTCATTATAACCTGGTCTTCTATAAGGCTTCTGATGGACCTGTTCATCTGTTCTTGTGGTGAGAAAGAACATAGCTCACCTCTGTTATGATGAACAAAGCATAGCATAACGTGGTGATGAACACAGCTCAGCTGTGAGGTTGAACATAGCATAGCATAATGTGGTGATGAACATAGCACAACATAATTTGATGTTGAACATAGCATAACGTGGTGATGAACATAACACAGCCAAGTGTAGTGATGAACATAACACAGCTAAGTGTGGCGATGAACATAACACAGCTAAGTGTAGTGATGAACATAACACAGCTAAGTGTGGTGATGAACATAACACAGCTAAGTGTGGTGATGAACATAACACAGCTAAGTGTGGTGATGAACATAACACAGCTAAGTGTGGTGATGAACTTAACACAGCTAAGTGTGGTGATGAATATAACACAGCCAAGTGTAGTGATGAACATAACACAGCTGAGTGGAATGATGAACATAACACAGCTAAGTGTGGTGATGGACATAACACAGCTGAGTGGGATGATGAACATAACACAGCTGAGTGGAATGATGAACATAACACAGCTAAGTGTGGTGATGAACATAACACAGCTAAGTGTGGTGATGAACATAACACAGCTAAGTGTGGTGATGAACATAACACAGCTAAGTGTGGTGATAAACATAACACAGCTGAGTGGGATGATGAACATAACACAGCTAAGTGTAGTGATGAACATAACACAGCTAAGTGTGGTGATGAACATAACACAGCTAAGTGTGGTGATGAACATAACACAGCTGAGTGGGATGATGAACATAACACAGCTAAGTGTAGTGATGAACATAACACAGCTAAGTGTGGTGATGAACATAACACAGCTGAGTGGGATGATGAACATAACACAGCTGAGTGGGATGATAAACAACGCAGCTGAGTGGGATGATGAACATAACACAGCTGAGTGTGGTGATGAACATAACACAGCTGAGTGGGATGATGAACATAACACAGCTGAGTGGGATGATAAACATAACACAGCTGAGTGGGATGATAAACATAACACACCTGAGTGGGATGATAAACATAACACAGCTGAGTGGGATAATGAACATAACACAGCTGAGTGGGATGATAAACATAACACAGCTGAGTGTGATGATAAACATAACACAGCTGAGTGGGATGATGAACATAACACAGCTGAGTGGGATGATGAACATAACACAGCTGAGTGGGATGATAAACATAACACAGCTGAGTGGGATGATGAACATAACACAGCTGAGTGGGATGATGAACATAACACAGCTGAGTGGGATGATAAACATAACACAGCTGAGTGGGATGATAAACATAACACAGCTGAGTGGGATGATAAACATAACACAGCTGAGTGGGATGATGAACATAACACAGCTGAGTGGGATAATGAACATAACACAGCTGAGTGGGATGATAAACATAACACAGCTGAGTGGGATGATGAACATAACACAGCTAAGTGTGGTGATGAACATAACACAGCTAAGTGTGGTGATGAACATAACACAGCTGAGGGGGATGATGAACATAGCACAGCTGAGTGGGATGATGAACACAGCACAGCTTAATGTGATCACACGGTCTAGAACCCCACAATTAACACGGTCCAGAACCCCACAACTAACACGGTCCAAAACCCCCACCATCCACACGGTCCAGAACCCCCACCATTCACACAGTCCAGAACCCCCACCATTCACACGGTCCAGAACCCCCACCATCCACACGGTCCAGAACCCCGCCATCCACACGGTCCAGAACCCCCACCATTCACACGGTCCAGAACCCCCACCATTCACACGGTCCAGAACCCCCACCATTCACACGGTCCAGAACCCCCACCATTCACACGGTCCAGAACCCCCACCATCCACACGGTCCAGAACCCCCACCATCCACACAGTCCAGAACCCCCACCATTCACACGGTCCAGAACCCCCACCATTCACACGGTCCAGAACCCCCACCATCCACACGGTCCAGAACCCCCACCATTCACACGGTCCAGAACCCCCACCATTCACACGGTCCAGAACCCCACCATCCACACGGTCCAGAACCCCACCATCCACACGGTCCAGAACCCCCACCATCCACACGGTCCAGAACCCCCACCATCCACACAGTCCAGAACCCCCACCATTCACACAGTCCAGAACCCCCACCATTCACACGGTCCAGAACCCCCACCATCCACACGGTCCAGAACCCCCACCATTCACACGGTCCAGAACCCCCACCATTCACACGGTCCAGAACCCCACCATCCACACGGTCCAGAACCCCACCATCCACACGGTCCAGAACCCCCACCATCCACACGGTCCAGAACCCCCACCATCCACACGGTCCAGAACCCCCACCATCCACACGGTCCAGAACCCCGCCATCCACACGGTCCAGAACCCCCACCATCCACACGGTCCAGAACCCCCACCATCCACACGGTCCAGAACCCCCACCATCCACACGGTCCAGAACCCCCACCATCCACACGGTCCAGAACCCCCACCATCCACACGGTCCAGCAGTAGAACCTCTTTGTGAACCTCTAAACCTCCACAGGGGTTCCTCCTCTCCATGCGTTAGCTGTCAGTAGTCATTTCCTATCCCATAAACACGCAAATGGGAAGGAATTAGATTAATTCAACCCCCTTTATCCCCCCTTTCCTTTGACCCCCCCGCAACAAATCACATTGTTCCTCTCTCGTTGTATAACGACAGGTGAACGAGGCAATCTATGGTCACAATCACCAGTCGGCAGTTGGAGTCAGTCAAGGATGGTCTAATGTTCATGGCTGACCCACGGGTCATTGGTCAAATTGGCTGAGTTAAGGTCAGCGGGAGGGATGGGAGCCAGGAAGGTGAAGGCTGCTTTTAAGTCCAGCGCATAAATAGCCCAGCTACTCTTCCCTCCAGCGATCAGAATAATGTATGGCTACAGTGAAGGGCTACTTAGTGTTATGGTGTATATAATGATAATAATGATAATGATAATGATAGATATAATTATATTATTATTATTATTATCATTATTATCATCATCATTGTCATTATCATCATTATTATTATCATTATCACTATTGTTATCATTATTATCATTATTATTATTATTATTGTCATTATTATTATTATTATTATCATTATCATTATCATTATCATTATTGCGATTATTATCATGATTTAGCGACATCCTTTCAAGTCAATACTCACTCAACTGGTTCATGAACTATAGAAAACGGTGACATGCTTCAAGACAACGAATCTATGGCAAATATCTTTTATATTTATATCTATATATTTATTGCATCTGTATTTGCGATAGAAGACACAACTCATTGTCCCAAACCCAGTTTCACTGATCATAGATAAAAAACGTTTAGCAAGTAATTGACTTAAAAGTTAGATACTGATCATCAATAATATACGGAATGAAAGTAAACAAAACGGCAGGCCCAGATAAGT
>NC_092288.1:22813087-22823087 GCF_036320965.1 Panulirus ornatus | reverse complement strand
CCCAGACGCTTCACACGCCCTGGTTCAATTCATTGACAGTGCATCGACCCCGGTATAACACATCATTCTAATTCACTCTATTCCTTGCACGCCTTTCACCCTCCTGCATGTTCAGGCCCCGATCGCTCAAAATCTTTTCCACCTCCATCTTTCCACCTCCGATTTGATCTCCCACTTCTCTTCGTTCCCTCCACCTCTGACATATATATCCTCTTTGTCAATCTTTCCTCACTCATTCTCTCCATGTGACCAAACCATTTCAAAACACCCTCTTCTCCTCTTTCAACCACACTCTTTTTATTACCACATATCTCTCACACCACATATTGTCCTCAAACATCTCATTTCCAGCACATCCACCCTCCTCCGCACAACTCTATATCTACAGCCCACGCCTCGCAACCATACAACATTGTTGGAACCACTATTCCTTCAAACATACCCATTTTTGCTTTCCGAGTTAATGTTCTCGCCTTCCACACATTTTTCAACGCTCCCAAAACTTTCGCCCCCTACCCCACCCTGTGACTCACTGCCGCTTCCATGGTTCCATCCGCTGCCAAATCCACTCCCAGATATCTAAAACACCTCACTTCCTTCAGTTTTTCTCCGTTCAAACTTACTTCCCAATTGATTAGTCCCTTAACTTTACTGTGCCTAATAACCTTGCTCTTATTCACATTTATTCTCAGCTTTCTTCTTTCACACACTTTACCAAACTCAGTCACCAGCTTCTACAGTTTCTCAGACGAATCAGCCACCAGCGCTGTATCATCAGCGAACAACAACTGATTCACTTCATAAGCTCTCTCATCACACAACATCCACAACAGACTGCATATTTGCCCCTTTCTCCAAAACTCTTGCATTCACCTCCCTAACAACCCCATCCATAAACAAATTTAACAACCATGGAGACGTCATGCACCCATGCCGTAAACCAACATTCACTGAGAACCAATCACTTTCCTCTCTTCCTAATCGTACACATGCCTTACATCCTCGATAAGAACTTTTCACTGCTTCTAACAACTTACCTCCCAAACCATATATTCTTAATACCTTCCACAGAGCATCTCTATCAACTCTTACGTATGCCTTCTCCAGATCCATAAATGCTACATACAAATCCATTTGCTTTTCTAAGTATTTCTCACATACATTCTTCAAAGCAAACACCTGATCCACACATTCTCTACCACTTCTGAAACCACACTGTTCTTCCCCAGTTTGATGCTCTGTACATGCCTTCACCCTCTCAATCAACACCCTCCCATATAATTTCCCAGGAATACTCAAAAAACTTATACCTCTGTAATTTGAGCACTCACATTTCTCCTCTTTGCCTTTGCTACAATGGCAATATGCATGCTTTCCGCCAATCCTCAGGCACCTCGGCATGAGTCATACATACGTTAAATATAATTACCAACCAGTCAGCAACACAGTCACCCCCTTTTATGATAAATTCCACTGCAATACCATTCAAACCCTGCTGCCTTGCCAGCTTTCATCTTCTGAAAAGCTTTTACTACATCTTCTCTGTTTACCAAATCATTCTCCCTAACCCTCTCACTTCGCACATCACCTTGACTAAAATACCCTATATCTGCCACTCTATCATCTAACACATTCGACAAACCTTCAAAATATTCACTCCATCTCCCTCTCACATCACCACTACTTGTTATAACCTCCCCATTAGCCCCCCTCACCGATGTTCCCATTTGTTCTCTTCTCTTACGCACTTTATTTACCTCCTTCCAAAACATCTTTCTATTCTCCCTAAAATTTGATGATATTCTCTCACCCCAACTCTCATTTGCCCTCTTTTTCACCTCTTGCACCAACACATCCACCCTCCTCCGCAGACCCCTATCTATAGCCCACGCCTCACAACCATGTAACATGGCCGGAAGCGCTATTCCTTCAAACATACCCATTTTTGCTTTCCGAGAGAACGATCTTGCCTTCCACACATTCTTCAACGCTCCCAGAACCTTCGCCCCCTCCCCCACCCTGTGACTCACTTCTGCTTCCATGGTTCCATCTGCTGCCAAATCCACTCCCAGATATCTAAAGCACTTTACCTCCACCAATTTTTGCTCCATTCAATCTTACCTCCCAATTAACTTGTCCCTCAACCCTGCTGTACCTAATAACATTGCTCTTATTCACATTTACTCTCAGCTATTTTCTTTCACACACTTTACCAAACTCAGTCACCAGTTTCTGCAGTTTCTCACCCGAATCAGCAACCAGCGCTGTATCATCAACGAACAACAATTGACTCAATTCCCAAGCCCTCTCATCCACAACAGACTGCATAGTTGCTCCCTCTCTCCAAAACTCTAGCATTCACCTCCGCAACTACCCCATCCATAAACAAATCAAAGGACCATGGAGACATCACGCACCCCTCCAGCAAACCGATATATATATATATATATATATATATATATATATATATATATATATATATATATATATATATATATATATATATATATATATCCCTGGGGATAGGGGACAAAGAATACTTCCCACGTATTCCCTGCGTGTCGTAGAAGGCGACTAAAAGGGAAGGGAGCGGGAGGCTGGAAATCCTCCCCTCTCCTTTTTTTTTTTTTCCAAAAGAAGAAACAGAGAAGGGGGCCAGGTGAGGATATTCCCTCAAAGGCCCGGTCCTCATCCTCTGTTCTTAGCGCTACCTCGCTAATGCGGGAAATGGCGATTAGTATAAAAAATATATATATATATATATATATATATATATATATATATATATATATATATATATATATATATATATACATATATATATATATATATATATATATATATATATATATATATATATATATATATATATATATATCGAAAGGTAATTGGTCGTTCCTACCGCTAAGATGGTCATCGTAATGAAATGTCTGGGAATTTATCTAGTACGCTGCCTCACATCTGCAGCTGGGGAAATGTTTACTGCAAATAAGACCCCTGGAAGCCTACGTCTCGTCGTTTGCAGCTGGAGGGAAGGGACAGCAGCAGCAGCAGCTGTAGAGATGGAGAGGTCTCGGGCAGACTTTACCCATAGGAAGAGCCAGAACACAAGAGCTTCGTCATCATCAGCGTCAGGAGCATGTGTAATACTGGCTGCAGCAATGTATATACCAACACCAGCAGCTGGAGCAATGTATATACCAACACCAACAGCTGGAGCAATGTATATACCAACCCCAGCAGCTGGAGCTGTTTATATACCATCACCAGCAACTAGAGCTGTGCATACACCAGCAGCTGGAGCTGTGTATATGCCAACACCAGCAGCTCGAGCTGTGTATATACCAACACCAGCAGCCGAAGCTGTGTATATACCAACACCAGCAACTGGAACAATGTATATACCAACACCACCAGCCGCTGGAGCTGTGTATATACCAACACCAGCACCTGAAGCTGTGTATATACCAACACCAGCAACTGGAACAATGTATATACCAACACCAGCCGCTGGAGCTGTGTATATACCAACACCAGCACCTGAAGCTGTGTATATACCAACACCAGCAACTGGAACAATGTATATATCAACACCAGCCGCTGTAGCTGTGTATATACCAACACCAGCACCTGAAGCTGTGTATATACCAACACCAGCAGCTGGAACAATGTATATACCAACACCAGCAGCTTGAGCTGTGTATATACCATCACCAGCAGCTGGAGCTGTTTATATACCAACACCAGCAGCTGGAACAATGTATATACCAACACCAGCAGCTGGAGCAATGTACGTACCAACACCAGCAGCTGTAGTAATGTACATACCAAAACCAACAGCAGGAACAGTATATATACCAACAACAACAGCTGCAGCAATGTACATACCAAAACCAACAGCAGGAACAGTATATATACCAACAACAACAGCTGCAGCAATGTATATGCCAACACCAGCAGCTGCAATAATGTATATACCAACACCAGCAGCTGCAGTAGTGTATATACCAACACCAGCAGCTGCAGTAATGTACATACCAACACCAGCAGCTGCAGCAGTGTATATACCAACACCAGCAGCTGCAGCAATGTACGTACCAACACCAACAGCAGGAACAGTGTATATACCAACACCAGCAGCTGCAGCAGTATATATACCAACACCAGCAGCTAGAACAATGTATATACCAACACCAGCAGCTAGAACAATGTATATACCAACACCAGCAGCAGGAAAAGTGTATAAACCAACACCAGCAGCTGGAACAATGTATATACAAACACCAGCAGTAGCAACAGCGTATATACCGACACCAGCAGCTGCAGCAATGTACATACCAACACCAGCAGCTGCAGCAGTGTATATACCAACACCAGCAGCTGCAGCAATGTACATACCAACACCAGCAGCTGCAGCAGTGTATATACCAACACCAGCAGCTGCAGCAATGTACATACCAACACCAGCAGCTGGAACAGCGTATATACCAACACCAGCAGCTGCAGCAGTGTATATACCAACAGTCCTACCACAACACTGCCTCTTCAAACACCGCATCTTCAACCATCCTCCTTCAACAGTCCTGCTTCATTTTCTTCTCCGTCGTCCACCCAACCAACTCAGTTCCGAGACACAGGAAACGAGAGGTGGCATGTGTGGTGTAAACTGGGGATCCCTACATCGCGAAACGCCAATAGAAGGCCACAAACTACCCAGGTATGTGATGAAGTGGAGCCAAGATGATGATGATGTCACACACACACACACGTGAGAGAGAGAGAGAATTTTCTCTTTACTCCGTCAAGCAAGGTGACCGTGTATATGCTTATCTTATCTCTAGTCTTATCTGTCTTATCGTGATGGATTTTTTCTTTCTTAAATCCAGTTCCGTCCGTAGATCATCCGTTTTTCGGTGTTTGGAGGAACATCTTTTTTTTCTTTTACCCTCCCTCCCCTGCATCCGTTTTCTGTTGCCCCTGTACGTTCGTACTGATGGTGGCTGGTATTATACCGTCTTGCGCCTGCGTATTGCCCGACTGGTCGTTAGCTGTACTACCAGGCGTGCTTGGGCGTTCGTTACACCCGCTGCTGTAGCCTACTAGAGACAACACCCCCCCTCTCTCTCTCTCTCTCTCTCTCTCTCTCTCTCTCTCTCTCTCTCTCTCTATCTATCTATCTATCTATCTATCTCCAGTAACAGACGGTGGCACAATACAAATAAAAAACAGAGATGGTCCCCTTCAAACTGAAACGAAATCCTTCAACTCATTCATAACTCAAACGTAAACAAAAAGAAAAAAAAGAAAACGTATCTAGATTTTTTTGGCGGGACTAAAATATTTTGAGGCCAAGCCATTAACCCAGAAATGAATTCCAAGTGGCCGCTGGTCACCACAGCCACTGGGTGGTAGATAGCGGGCACAAGACAATCTATATTTCCCCGTCACCAAATACTTAGAAATGATCACTAAAGACGAAGGGGATTCACATAGCGACTTCGGAAACTGTTGGACTTCGAAGTCATCTTCGCGTATGAGTGTGGAGGTATGACATATGCCTTGAGTTCCAGCTGAGTTAACCTGGCGGAGGAAAATGTTAAGACGAAAGTCTTGCATTTTTAAAAGACTGTGAGTTAATATTGGACAACCATTATGCTTCCCGTAACATCAATTTCTTTTTATAGGAAATATACTTGAAGTTTTTAATGTCAATTTTGGTAACTGGGGCTCAAAAGTACACTTTGATAGGATATACACTGAATTGGAAAAGGTATTCGATCAGGCACCACACAAGACATCGCTACCTTGATCAAAGACATATGCTATAGGGGGAGCGATAAGCCTCACAGTAGTTGAACGTGACAAATGGCCTGCCACAGGGTTCAGTCCTTGGTCCCTATTTTCATTATATATTTTGATGATCTAAAATAGGGTTGTGTACGTGGACGATATAGGTCAAGGAGGAAGAGCTGCAAATGGGCAAGAATGAGAGGTAATTGAAAGACATCTTAACAAATTAATAGTTAACAGACAAATGACAGATGAAATCTAAATGTACACAGATGGAAAGATACGTACATTGGTTACACAAACGCGAAACATGACTATCAAATGTTTGGAAATCTTCTAACCAAAGTAATTAAAGAGAAGGATCTCAGAGCTGTTAATTGTGAGACTTTGAAATATCCTAAGTAGCGTCTAGCAGCAAGCTAGAAAAAAAGAACTCAAAAGCTAAGTTCTATAACTACAAGCATCGACTTCAAAACACCTTAAAACAATCCTGACCCTCAAAATGTAGCCCAAATCCTGCTCTCCAAAACTACGAGGAAAAAAACTAGAACAAGTCCAAAAATGAGCTACAATACCAAGTCCAGCTTTGACAAACCTGACGTATGCAAACCAAGTGAATCAGATCTCGTCTCTCTTAAGAAGGATGGCCATCGCGTCGACCTAATGTAGAATAAACTCGGAAACAACAAAGGTCATTTTGGAGTGCAAGAGCATGCAGTCACCAGACCAAATGGAATCCAAACCAAAGCTGGAAGATGTAATAGTGATGTAGGGGGAAAATATATCTTTGCAGAGAGATGCAGTGAACACTGGAATACGTCACATTGAACACTGGAATACGTCACATTGAACACTGGAATACGTCACATTGAATACTGGAATACGTCACATTGAACACTGGAATACGTCACATTGAAAACTGGAATACGTCACACTGAACACTGGAATACGTCACATTGAATACTGGAATACGTCACATTGAACACTGGAATACGTCACATTGAATACTGGAATACGTCACATTGAACACTGGAATACGTCACATTGAACACTGGAATACGTCACATTGAACACTGGAATACGTCACATTGAACACTGGAATACGTCACATTGAATACTGGAATACGTCACATTGAACACTGGAATACGTCACATTGAACACTGGAATACGTCACACTGAACACTGGAATACGTCACATTGAACACTGGAATACGTCACATTGAACACTGGAATACGTCACATTGAACACTGGAATACGTCACATTGAACACTGGAATACGTCACATTGAACACTGGAATACGTCACATTGAATACTGGAATACGTCACATTGAAAACTGGAATACGTCACATTGAACACTGCAATACGTCACATTGAACACTGGAATACGTCACACTGAACACTGGAATACGTCACATTGAACACTGGAATAAGTCACATTGAACACTGGAATACGTCACATTGAACACTGGAATACGTCACATTGAACACTGGAATACGTCACATTGAACACTGGAATACGTCACATTGAACACTGGAATACGTCATATTGAACACTGGAATACGTCACATTGAACACTGAAATACGTTACATTGAACACTGGAATACGTTACATTGAACACTGGAATACGTCACATTGAACACTGGAATACGTCATATTGAACACTGGAATACGTCACATTGAACACTGGAATACGTCACATTGAACACTGGAATACGTCACACTGAACACTGGAATACGTCACATTGAACACTGGAATAAGTCACATTGAACACTGGAATACGTCACATTGAATACTGGAATACGTCACATTGAACACTGGAATACGTCAAATTGAACACTGGAATACGTCACATTGAACACTGGAATACGTCATATTGAACACTGGAATACGTCACACTGAACACTGGAATACGTCACATTGAACACTGGAATACGTCACATTGAACACTGGAATACGTCACATTGAACACTGGAATACGTTACATTGAACACTGGAATACGTCACATTGAACACTGGAATACGTCACATTGAACACTGGAATACGTCACATTGAACACTGGAATACGTCACATTGAACACTGGAATACGTCATATTGAACACTGGAATACGTCACATTGAACACTGGAATACGTCACATTGAACACTGGAATACGTCACATTGAACACTGGAATACGTTACATTGAACACTGGAATATGTCATTGTCGAGACATGCTTATGGTAAGCATATACAAAACCTTCAATAATCATTTGAACAATTTTTTTTCTCTATAAGTTCAGACATCTATTGAATGATCTCGGGATAGATGAACATACTCATTCATTCCCTTTTCTCATTCGAGACGCTAAGAATACATTACAGTGAAGTAGATGGCTGGACAGTGCAGTAATATTCTATAGCAGGATTTCCCCCTTTCGTTCTACATCCTATTAAATTCCGTGGAGGCATACTTCAGCGAGGCATGGCTATATTTTTCTTTTCTTATTCTCGTCCTTAAATTTCCCTCTGCTGCTGGCTGTTGCTGCCTGGGGAGAGAGAGAGAGAGAGAGAGAGAGAGAGAGAGAGAGAGAGAGAGAGAGAGAGAGAGAGAGAGAGAGAGAGAGAGAGAGAGAGAGAGAGAGACCTCGCACATACACCCACTTTTCTAACGTCGCAAAAAACAACCAACTTTTTTTTTGTTTTTCTTTACGGCAACACCAGACAACCTGTTTTCACAGTTGATCTTCGTGTCTGCCATGACACAAACTGACATCACACATCTGTTCACAAGTCCAGTGTTACGAACGAGAGAAAAAGGATCAAATTCGTTACTAATACACCTGGAGACACAGTTGCTGTGGTCCCCGTATAAGACACGAAGGAGACCTGACATTGGAAGAAAGACTTAATGGTAGACGGGGGGCGACGGGCAGACTAGCCCATTATTTCCAACAAACCAAGCTGGTTGGATGCATCGATGGATGACCATGATGGGCCAGTATATTAGCGGGTAATAGAGTGCGGACCGGCCATTACTGGGATGTGTGGAGGGGTGGGGGAGATTTAAAGTCTCGTCCATTTGTGAGACTTTGATCAAATTACTTCATGGAAACACACACACACACACACACACGCACACGCACACATCGCTGCTCTTATCTCACGCCCATTAATCTTGCCAACGCCACAGTGGCCCAAGCTGGCAAGAAGAATGCCCCGAAAATACCGTGGCTGCAATGTTGAAAAGTTTATCTTATCTCGAGATAACAATGAGGAGAGATAAGGCAATTTATGATAGCCTTATTTACGTGTGTGTGTGTGCGTGTGTGTGTGTGTGTGTGTGTGTGTGTGTGTGTGTGTGTGTGTCTTTTAGAGACTGTAAAGAATAGATGTATGAGTATGTATGAATGTATGACCATTTCAGCACATATAGTATATATCTATGTATACCTCAGTGTGTGTATTGACGTATACTTTAGTGTATGTATTTATGAATATTTCAGTGTATGTATTTATGCATACTTCAGTGTATGTATTTACGTATACTTTAGTGTATGTATTCATGTATACTTCAGTGTACGTATTTATGTATACTTCAGTGTACGTATTTCTGTATACTTCAGTGTATGTATTGACGTATACTTCAGTGTATGTATTGACGTATACTTCAGTGTATGTAATTACGTATACTTCAGTGTATGTATCTATGTATACTTCAGTGTATGTAATTATGTATACTTCAGTATACACTGAAGTATACTTCACTGTATGTGTTTATGTATACCTCAGTGTATGTATTTATGTTTACCTCATTGTATGTATTCATGTATACTTCAGTGTATGTATTTATGTATACTTCAGTGTATGTATTTATGTATACTTCAGTGTATGTATTTATGTATACTTCAGTGTATGTATTTATGTATACTTCAGTGTATAAGCACCGAAGGTTATTCAAATTACAAGACATTTTGCCACAGGGAAGAATGGATTCGCATGGACAAGATGGGGTTATTTGGGACGTCATTTCGAAGATGCCATGATAAGAAACGATATGAGTCTGGATCATGAAGGAGTGACCTGCTGACCTGACCCTCCCAAGGTCAGGTCAAAGATAAGGTCATTATATCTAAAGGGTCGTACCGTCGTGCTGTAGGGTCGTACCGTCGTGTTCAAGGGTCTTGCTGTCGTGTTCAAGGGTCGTACCGTCGTGCTGTAGGGTC
>NC_092288.1:22785587-22810587 GCF_036320965.1 Panulirus ornatus | reverse complement strand
TGTAATTCGAAAACCATCCAATGGGCCAAGAAAGAAAACGGAAAACCTGTCCACCTTCTTGGGCGAGAAAAATACAGTCAATATATCCCACATTAACGTCCCAAAATGACAACGGAGCATCGCCACTGGAGCAAAACGGTCCCTGGAATGGGATCATAGCTTGGATGAGGACATCCCAGGCGGGACTGGTTTAACCATCAGGTCCCCACAACCAGCACGCAAACAACACATTACGACAATTAGAGAAAGATTTCTTTGCACCATTGCAGAACCCGGAATTATGGTCAAGATTGTAGGAAGAAGCTCTTATATATATATATACATACACATATATATATATATATATATATATATATATATATATATATATATATATATATATATATATATATATATATATATATATGTATACATATACATTTATATAAATGTGTGGATGCTCGGGGAATAAGATGGGTCCTGGTTGGTGAATAGAGGTCAAGCCAGGTCAAGGTAGATCCTGGTTGATTAAGAAAGGTCATAGTAGGTCAGGGGAAAGGTCATGTCAGGTCAAGGAAGGTCCTGATACGTCAGGCGAGGTCATGCCAGGTTAGGGGAGTTAATGCAATGTCAGAGAGACTCTGCGAGGTCAGGAGAGGTCATGTTAGGTCAGGAGGAGCTATCTCTGGTCAGAGGCCATACTAGGTTCAAAGGTTATACTGTATTTTGAGATGTTACCTCGGGGCAGAGGAGGTCATACTAGGTCAAAGAGGTCATGAGAGGTCAGAGGAGATCGTGCCCGTCCAGGGGAGGTCAAGCTATGTCTGGTGAAGTTATGCCAGGCCAGAATAGGTTATAGGAGTATATGGGGCGAGTAGTACAAGACCTATTGGTCTATGTTGAGTGTTTTTCTGCTGGAGGATAGATATACGGCCCTACATACCCAATCTATCGAGATAGGGTCATGGGATAGGGAGGCACACATCCCCTCACTTCCCAGTCACCTCCCTCAGCACATTAGCCAGATAGAAATAGCTACGAAGACCAAGCATGACTGAGGTAGTATACTGCCGTGGAATTTCTACTGGGAAGGAAGAATCGAGAACATATTCCTATCTGATATGAACGAAAAGATTCACTATGCTCAGCCTCTGTTCTAAAGAGGAAAAGGGAGTTGAAATACGTGCATACTGCAATATCATCCTTCTTGTTGTTAATAAAATATCTTTTAAGCTGTCATGTATCCATGTGTTGATGTTTTACACCGGGAACACTCGTGTGGCATCGCCTCCATTCTAAATTAACAACAGTGTATCGAGTATTGGAATTGCCACCTTGGGAATTGGTTTCGTTCCTCTGCTCTGTATTCGTTCTAAGTCCCATATATCTTGGCGACCGGATCTGAACGCGCTATAGTTGTAAACAATCACAACAACGAATAGTCGCACACACACACACACACACACACACACACACACACGCACACACACACACACACACACACACACACACACACACACACACACACACACACACACCTACGGGCTTCCGTCCCTTATCTTGACTGTGGTCTGCCTAGGGCACTGGAGAAGATAAAGATAGGGTCCTTCCGTATTCTTATCTACATTTCTAGTTATGAAACCTTATCTTTTACTTGTACTGCCTGGCTTTGTGTATGTCTTTTATCTTCTCTTATCTGTGTTGTAAGAAAAAAAGAGCTGCTTCTGTCTGTGTCTGTCTATCAGTCTGTCTATCTCCAGTGTTTACACAGGACGAGAAGGTTGCCAGACGCGCGATAACTAACCCACCCTATATATACAGTTACAAATTATTCATCCATTTCCTTAGATAGAAATTGCTGTCCCTGGGGGATAGAATAATTGCTGGGAAATATTTCGTTGGTGAATGGGGTCAGTGAAGGTTAGGCTGGGGCCAGCAGAGGTCAGGCCGAGGTCAGCTGAGGTCAAGCTGGGGTCAAGAGGGGGGCATACGAGGTCAGAAGAGATGCTTAAGGCACTAACCTTGTCTGTCTTGTCGAATTTGAAGGTTGGGGAAGACTCTACAGCTGCTAGTGGAATGGATCCTATTTACCTGTGGAGGGAAAAGAGATATCAAACACCTTCATCAGAGATCAGAACACTACAGAAAAATTAGATTTTTTTTCTCTCTTGATCATTCAGAAAATGGGTGAAGAAAAAGATAGATTTCCAATTAAACTATTCAGAGAATAATACTGGTAGTGTTTTGAGAATTCTTAGAAACAAAAAAAATAGTTTTATTGGTCACATTTGCATGGTGAAAGCAATTTCGTATGATATGTTAAAGTAATTTATGTCTGTTTTCCTGGCGCTACCTCGTTGAAGCAGGGGGTAGCGATGCTGTTTTCCTGCAGGACGGGGTAGCGCCGTGAATGGATGAAGGCAAAGCAAGTATGCATATGTACATGTGTATGTATGTATATGTCTGTGTATGTATATGTATACGCATTTATATGTGTATATGTTGATATGTATATGTATGTATATGTGCGTGTATGGGCATTTATGTATCTATATGTGTATGTGGGTGGATGGGCCATTCTTCGTCTACTTCCTGGCGCTACCTCGCTGACGCGGGAAACGGAGAACAAGTATAATAAAGAGATAGATGAAACAAATATGTCGCAGCTTTGATATGTGTTTATACTGTAGGTGTTGATATGTGACGGTCCGCTCTTGTGAAACATGATTTAGTATGTTCAAAGTGACCAGTAAACAGGGAAGTGTCATCGCTTGGAAGAGTGACGTCATAACGGAGCAGTGAGCTAGCACCGCGGTGTTCGTCATGTACTCCCAACCCTTAGACCGAGTTCCAATTCTTTTTCATTTTTGTTTTCAATTCTCTTAGCGTTATCATCTCCATGTGGCCTTTCAATCTATAATCTCACGTGTTCTCTCTCTCATACACACACCACTGGAGAACGGATAAACCATATACTCACTCCCTATTCCTGTTCTTTTGTTCTTTATTGAATGAACATTTATGGCACCACAAGAACTGCACAACTTTCTGAGGTCGGGTTAAAAACGGAACTGTCGTTCGCGTAGACCTGGCTGGTTCCCAGGAGCCACCTGGTCGTCATTAGGCGACCGTAACCCAACCCCACACCACTGGACACAGCTCCTTAACTTACCCCCACACCACTGGACACACCTCCTTAACTTACCCCTACACCACTGGACACACCTCCTTAACTTACCCCCACACCACTGGACACAGCTCCTTAACTTACCCCCACACCACTGGACACAGCTCCTTAACTTACCCCCCCACACCACTGAACACAGCTCCTTAACTTACCATAGTCACTGTTCATGACGACACCACTAGCTGGGCGGGTTAGAGGGAGGAGGTGAGGTGTCTTATATCTTAGCCTCCCTTCTGTCGTCTACTATCTATCTACTACTTCCTCCCCCCTAACAGCTTGATCTATCTATCGTCCCGGTGTCTTAAGGCATCTTCCCCACACTACCAGATCAACGCCCGTGCTCACTGCCATCATTACTGCCCTGGACAGTTGACCTTGTGGTTACTACTGTGAGACGATAGACTCCCTCCGCTCGCCTCATGGATCTGCTACAACCTGGCGAAAAGTCCTTTTGCCCTGTATATAATTCTTTCCCCAGATATACGTATATATATCTACATCTCCCTCCCTAAATTCCTTACCTTCATTTCCTCTAACCATGTCTTGTTTTCCGTCTATGTCCACTTTTTCGTCTACTTGATCTCGCGCAACAATGCTATCTGCTCTCTACACGTCCCCCTACCACGCTATCTGCTCTCTACACGTCCCCCACCATGCTATCTGCTCTCTACACGTCCCCTACCATGCTATCTGCTCTCTACACGTCCCCCTACCACGCTATCTGCTCTCTACACGTCCCCCACCACGCTATCTGCTCTCTACACGTCCCCCACCATGCTATCTGGTCTCTACACGTCCCCCACCATGCTATCTGCTCTCTACACGTCCCCCACAGTGCTATCTGCTCTCTACACGTCCCCCACCATGCTATCTGCGCTCTACACGTCCCCCACCATGCTATCTGCTCTCTACACGTCCCCCACCATGCTATCTACTCTCTACACGTCCCCCACCATGCTATCTGCTCTCTACACGTCCCCCACCGTGCTATCTGCTCTCTACACGTCCCCCACAGTGCTATCTGCTCTCTACACGTCCCCCACAGTGCTATCTGCCCTCTACACGTCCCCTACTGTGCTATCTGCTCTCTACACATCCCCCCCAATGCTATCTGCTCTCTACACGACCCCCACCATGCTATCTGCGCTCTACACGTCCCCCACAGTGCTATCTGCCCTCTACACGTCCCCCACCATGCTATCTGCTCTCTACACGTCCCCCACCATGCTATCTGCTCTCTACACGTCCCCCACCATGCTATCTGCTCTCTACACGTCCCCCACCGTGCTATCTGCTCTCTACACGTCTCCCACCATACTATCTGCTCTCTACACGTCCCCCACCGTGCTATCTGCTCTCTACACGTCCCCCACCATGCTATCTGATCTCTAAACGTCCCCCACCACGCTATCTGCTCTCTACACGTCCCCCACCACGCTATCTGCTCTCTACACGTCCCCCGCAGTGCTATCTGCCCTCTACACGTCCCCCACCACGCTATCTGCTCTCTACACGTCCCCCACCATGCTATCTGCTCTCTACACGTCCCCCACCACGCTATCTGCTCTCTACACGTCCCCCACCACGCTATCTGCTCTCTACCCGTCCCTCACCATGCTATCTGCTCTCTACACGTCCCCCACCATGCTATCTGTTCTCTACACGTCCCTCACCATGCTATCTGCTCTCTACACGTCCCCCACCATGCTATCTGTTCTCTACACGTCCCTCACCATGCTATCTGCTCTCTATACGTCCCCCACCATGCTATCTGCTCTCTACACGTCCCCCACCATGCCATCTGCTCTCTACACGTCCCCCACCATGCTATCTGCTCTCTACACGTCCCCCACCATGCTATCTGCTCTCTACACGTCCCCCACCGTGCTGTCTGCTCTCTACACGTCCCCCACCATGCTGTCTGCTCTCTACACGTCCCCCACCATGCTATCTGCTCTCTACACGTCCCCCTACCACGCTATCTGCTCTCTACACGTCCCCCTACCACGCTATCTGCTCTCTACACGTCCCCCACCATGCTATCTGCGCTCTACACGTCCCCCTTACTGAGGCCCTCTGTACAAGGTATTTGAATACACGTCTCAGGGATTATTTAAGCCAGACACGAGTCTATCCCAGTGACCAAAACCCTGGAGGATCGGAAACACATAATTCAACACCTAACACGACTTCACGACCAAGATAACCATTTTGCTAATGCAGTTGCCCTCTTAATCACCCCTGGCTTCTACTGCTATAAGTACATTAATACCCAATCCTTAAGGCGTGGGCGGTGCGTAGCGTGGGCGACGTGTGGCGTGGGCAGCGAGGCGTGGCGTGGCGTGGGCAGCGGGGTGGCGCGTGGTGTTACTTAAGCCTCACTCACGTGGTGGTTCAAGACACTCACGTGTGTGTATGTATGTATGTACGTGTATATGTATATTATCACTGTCATTGTCACCATCATTATTATACTTCATCGCCTTCTCCTGCATTAGCGAGGTAGCGCAAGGAAACAGACGAAAGAATGGCCCAACCCACCCACATACACATGTATATACATCAACGCCCACAAACGCACATATACATACCTATACATTTCAACGCAAACATACATATACATACAGAGACATACACATATATCCACATGTACATATTCATGCTTGCTGCCTTCATCCATTCTCGTCGCCACCCCGCTACACATGAAACAGCATCTCCCCTCCCCCCGCGCGCGCGCGAGGTGGCGCTAGGAAAAGAAACAAAAGCCACATTCGTTCACACTTAGTTTCTAGCTGTCATGTATAATGCACCGAAACCACAGCTCCCTTTCCACATTCAGGCCCCAGAGACCTTTCCATGGTTTACCCCAGACGCTTCACATGCTCTGGTTCAATCCATTGACAGCACGTCGACCCCGGTATGCCACATCGTTCAAATTCATTCTATTCCTTGTACGCTTTTCACCTTCCTGTATATTCAGGCACCGATCGCTGAAGATCTTTTTCACTCCATCCCTCTACCTCCAATTCGGTCTCCCACTTCTTCCCTGCACCTCTGACACATATATCCTCTTTGTCAATTTTTCCTCACTCATTCTCTCCATATATACATATATATATATATATATATATATATATATATATATATATATATATATATATATATATATATATATAGATATATATATATATCTTTCTTTCAGACTACTGGCCATTTCCCGCATTAGCGAGGTAGCATTAAGAACAGAGGACTGGGCCTTTGAGGGAATATCCTCACCTGGCCCCCTTCTCTGTCCCTTCTTTTGGAAAAAAAAAAAAAAAAACGAGAGGGGAGGATTTCCAGCCCCCTGCTCCCTTCCCTTTTAGTCGCCTTCTACGACACGCAGGGGGGTTGGCAGTATTCTTTGTCCCCTATCCCCAGGGATAATATATATATATATATATATATATATATATATATATATATATATATATATATATATATATATATATATATATATGTATATGTTTACCAAATGGCGTCCTAGCTACGTCTCTTAGTTGTATATCGACTGACTTACATTTCTCTCTTGCATCTCCTTTGATGATGTGATAATTACACAAAAGTGCGCTTGGGAACTTATCGTGTTTCATTTTCCCCGTGGACTCATGGATGTGGATGTAACCAAGATGAGAAAAAAGGAGAGATAGGTAGTATATTTGAAGAAAGGAACCTGGATGTTTTGGCTCTGAGTGAAACGAAGCTCAAGGGTAAAGGGGGAAGAGTGGTTTGGGAATGTTTTGGGAGTTAAGTCAGGGGTTGTTGAGAGGACAAGAGCGAAGGAAGGAGTAGCACTACGCATGAAGCAGGAGTTGTGGGAGTATGTGATAGAGTGTAAGAAAGTAAACTCTAGATCGATATGGGTAAAACTGAAAGTGGATGGAGAGAGATGGGTGATTATTGGTGCCTATGCATCTGGGCATGAGAAGAAAGATCATGAGAGGCAAGTGTTTTGGGAGCAGCTGAGTGAATGTGTTAGCAGCTTTGATGCACGAGACCAGGTTTATAGTGATGGGTGATTTGAATGCAATGGTGACTAATGTGGCAGTTAAGGGTATAATTATTGTACATGGGGTGTTCAGTGTTGTAAATGGAAATGGTGAAGAGCTTGTAGATTTGTGTGCTGAAAAAGGACTGGTAATTGGGAATACCTGGTTTAAGAAGAAAGATATACATAAGTATACGTATGTAATTAGTAGAGATGGCCAGAGAGCATGATTGGAGTGCGTGTTAATTGATAGGCGCGTGAAAGAGAGACTTGGATGTTAATATGCTGAGAGGGGCAACTGAAGGGATGCCTGATTATTATCTTGTGGAGGCGAAGGTGAAGATTTGTAGAGGTTTTCGGAAAAGAAGAGAGAATGTTGGGGTGAAGAGTGGTGAGAGCAAGTGAGGTTGGAAAAGAGACTTGTGTGAGGAAGTACCAGGAGAGATTGATTGCAGAATGGAAAAAGGTAAGAGCAAATGGCCCGAGGGGAGTGGGGAAGGAATGGGATGTATTTAGGAAAGCAGTAATGGGTTGCGGAAAAGATGCTTGTGGCATGAGAAAGGTGGGAGGTGGGCAGATTAGAAAGAGTAGTGAGTGGTGGGATAAAGAAGTAAGATTGTTAGTGAAAGAGAATAGAGAGGCATTTGGACGATTTTTGCAGGGAAACAGTGCAAATGACAGGGAGATGTATTAAAAAAAAAAAAAAAGGAGGCAAAAGGTCAAGAGAAAGGTGCAAGAGGTGAAAAAGAGGGCAAATGAGAGTTGGGGTGAGAGAGTATCATTAGATTTCAGGGAGAATAAAAAGATGCTTTGGAAGGAGGTAAATAAAGTGCGAAAGACAAGAGAACTAATGGGAACATCGGTGTAGGGGGCCAATGGGGAGGTAACAACAAGGAGTGGTGAAGCGAGAGGGAGATGGAGTGGGTATTTTGAAGGTTTCTTGAATGTGTTTGATGTTAGAGTGGCAGATATAGGGTGTTTTGGTCGAGGTGGTGTGCGAAGTGAGAAAGTAAGGAAGAATGATTTGGTAAACAGAGAAGAGGTAGTAAAAGCTTTGCGGAAGATGAAAGCCGGCAAGGCGGCGGGTTTGGATAGTATTGCTGTGGAATCTATTAAAAAAGGGGGTGACTGTGTTGTTGACTGGTTGGTGAGGATATTCAGTGTATGTATGGTTCATGGTAAAGTGCCTGAGGATTGGCGGAATGCGTGCATGGTGCCATTGTACAAAGGCAAAGGGGATAAAGGTGAGTGCTCAAATTACAGAGGTATAAGTTTGTTGAGTATTCCTGGGAAATTATATGGGAGGGTATTGATTGAGAGGGTGAAGGCATGTACAGAGCATCAGAGTGGGGAAGAGCAGTGTGGTTTCAGAAATAGTAGAGAATGTGTGGATCAGGTGTCTGCTTCAAAGAATGTATATGAGAAATGCTTAGAAAAAAAGATGGATTTGTTTGTAACATTTATGGATCTGGAGAAGGCATATGATAGAGTTAATTGAGACGCTTTATGGAAAGTATTAAGAGTATATGGTGTGGGAGGTAAGTTGCTAGAAGCAGTGAAAGCTTTTATCGTGGATGTAAGGCATGTGTACGAGTAGGAAGAGAGGAAAGTGATTGGTTCCCAGTGAATGTCGGTTTGCGGCAGGGGTGTGTGATGTCTCTATGGTTGTTTAATTTGTTTATGGATGGGGCTGTTACGGAGGTGAATGCAAGAGTTTTGGAGAGAGGGGCAAGTATGCAGTTTGTTGTGGATGAGAGGGCTTGGGAAGTGAGTCAGTTGTTGTTCGCTGATGATACAGCTCTGGTGGCTTATTCGGGTGAGAAATTGCAGAAGTTGGTGACTGAGTTTGGTAAAGTGTGTGAAAGAAGAAAGCTGAGAGTAAATATGAATAAGAGCAAGGTTATTTGGTACAGTAGGGTTGAGGGACAAGTAAATTAGGAGGTAAGTTTGAATGGAGAAAAACTGGAGGAAGTGAGGTGTTTTAGATATCTGGGAGTGGATTTGGCAGCAGATGGAACCATGGAAGCGGAGATGAGTCACAGAGTGAGGGAGGGGGCAAAGGTTCTGGGACGTTGAAGGATGTGTGGAAGGCGAGATCGTTATCTCGGAGAGCAAAAATTGACATGTTTGAAGGAATAGTTGTTCCAACAACGTTGTATGGTTGTGAGGCGTGGGCTATAAACAGGGTCGTGAGGAGTGAGGTAGATGTGCTGAAAATGAGATGTTTGGGAACAATATGTGGTGTGAGGTGGTTTGATAGAGTAAGTAATGAAAGGGTAAGAGAGATGTGTGGTAATGAAAAGAGTGTGGTTGAGAGAGCAGAAGAGGGTGTATTGAAATGGCTTGGTCACATGGAGAGAATGAGTGAGGAAAGATAGACAGAGAGGATATATGTGTCAGAGGTGGAGGGGACGAAGAGAAGTGAGAGACCAAATTGGAGGTGGAAGGATGGAGTGAAAAAGATTTTGAGCAATCGGGGCCTGAACATACAGGAGGGTGAAAGGCGTGCAAGGAATAGAGTGAATTGGAAAGATGTGGTATACGGGGGTAAACATGCTGTCAATGGATTGAACCAGGGCATGTGAAGCGTCTGGGATAAACCATGGAAATTTTTGTGGGGCCTGGATGTGGAAAGGGAGCTGTGGTTTCGGTGCATTACACATGACAGCTAGAGACTGGCGGCACCTCGCGCGCGTGCGGGGGAAGGTAGGTGCAATTTCATGTGTAGCAGGGTGGCGGCAGAATGGATGAAGGCAGCATGTATGAATTATGTACATGTGTATATATATGTATATGTCTGAGTATGTATATACGTTGAAATGTATGGGTACGTATATGTGCGTGTGTGGACGTGTATGTATATACATGTGTATGTGGGTGGGTTGCGCCATTCTTTCGTCTGTTTCCTTGATCTATTTCGCTAGCGCGGGAGACAGCGACAAAGTATAATAAAAATTATGATAATAATAATAATAATAATAATAATAATAATAATAATAATAATAATAATGATAATAATAATAATAATAATAATGATAACATATATATATATTTAGCATACAAACCTCCAACAGCCAGGATCGATCCTGGGACCCCTGTGCAACAGGCGGGAATGCTACCGCTAGGCTATAGGCCTGGCTAATAGGAAATAACTATTCGAATACTATGTACTCGAACACCCTTCGTCTCACAATGGTGAGCAACGGGGTCTACACCGGTCATTTCCCATCAGGCGAGAGAGAGAGAGAGAGAGAGAGAGAGAGAGAGAGAGAGAGAGAGAGAGAGAGAGAGAGAGAGAGAATCTTCATTAAAACAAAACAAAAAGATATTCTGTGCGTCATAAAGCTTATCAATACACACACACACACACAGACACACACACACACACACACACACAGACACAGACACACACACACACACACACACACAGACACACACACACACACACACACACACACACACACACACACACAATTTTCCAATCCCTAGAAATGATGCGATTCGCCTCTGTGTGCAAACACATCATCAACAACAATTACATCATCAACAACAAATACATCATCATCAACAAATACATCATCATCAACAAATACATCATCAACAACAAATACATCATCATCAACAAATACATCATCATCAACAAATACATCATCATCAACAAATACATCATCAACAACAATTACATCATCAACAACAATTACATCATCAACAACAAATACATCATCATCAACAAATACATCATCAACAACAAATACATCATCATCAACAAATACATCATCATCAACAAATACATCACCATCAACAAATACATCATCATCAACAAATACATCATCATCAACAAATACATCATCAACAATAAATACATCATCAACAACAAATACATCAGCAACAAATACATCATCATCAACAAATACATCATCATCAACAAATACATCAACAAATACATCAACAAATACATCATCATCAACAAATACATCAACAAATACATCAACAAATACATCATCATCAACAAATACATCATCATCAACAAATACATCAACAAATACATCATCATCAACAAATACATCAACAAATACATCATCATCAACAAATACATCATCATCAACAAATACATCATCATCAACAAATACATCATCAACAACAAATACATCATCATCAACAAATACATCATCATCAACAAATACATCATCATCAACAAATACATCATCATCAACAAATACATAATCATCAACAAATACATCAACAAATACATCAGCAACAAATACATCATCATCAACAAATACATCAACAAATACATCATCATCAACAAATACATCAACAAATACATCATCAACAAATACATCATCAACAAATACATCAACAAATACATCTTCAACAAATACATCAACAAACACATCATCAACAAACACATCATCAGCAAGAATTACATCATCATCAACAAATGCATCAACAAATACATCATCAGCAACAAATACATCAACAAATACATCATCAACAAAAACATCATCACACAACAATTACATCATCATCAACAAATACATCAACAAATACATCAACAAATACATCATCAGCAACAAATACATCAACAATAACATCAACAAATACATCAACAAATACATCATCATCAACAAATACATCAACAAATACATCATCAACAACAAATACATCAACAAATACATCATCAGCAACAAATACATCAACAAATACATCATCAACAAATACATCAACAAATACATCATCAACAAATACATCAACAAATACATCATCAACAACAAATACATCAACAAATACATCATCAACAAATACATCAACAAATACATCATCATCAACAAATACATCAACAAATACATCATCAGCAACAAATACATCATCATCAGCAAATACATCAACAGTAACAAATACATCATCTGCGAGATATCCATCATCATCAACAAATATATCAACAAATACATCAACAAATACATCATCAGCAACAAATACATCAGCAAATACATCAACAAATACATCATCAGCAACAAATACATCATCATCAACAAATACATCAACAAATACATCAACAAATACATCATCATCAACAAATACATCATCATCAACAAATACATCATCATCAACAAATACATCAACAAATACATCATCATCAACAAATACATCAACAAATACATCATCATCAACAAATACATCAACAAATACATCATCATCAACAAATACATCATCATCAACAAATATATCAACAAATACATCATCAACAAATACATCATCAACAAATACATCATCATCAACAAATACATCAACAAATACATCATCATCAACAAATACATCATCATCAACAAACACATCATCAACAAATACATCAACAAATACATCATCATCAACAAATACATCAACAAATACATCATCAACAACAAATACATCAACAAATACATCATCAACAACAAATACATCAACAAATACATCATCAGCAACAAATACATCAACAAATACATCATCAACAACAAATACATCAACAAATACATCATCAACAAATACATCAACAAATACATCATCATCAACAAATACATCAGCAAATACATCATCAGCAACAAATACATCATCATCAGCAAATACATCAACAGTAACAAATACATCATCTGCGAGATAGCCATCATCAACAAATACATCAACAAATACATCAACAAATACATCATCAGCAACAAATACATAAACAAATACATCAACAAATACATCATCAGCAACAAATACATCATCAACAAATACATCAACAAATACATCAACAAATACATCATCATCAACAAATACATCAACAAATACATCATCATCAACAAATACATCATCATCAACAAATACATCAACAAATACATCATCATCAACAAATACATCAACAAATACATCATCATCAAATACATCATCATCAACAAATACATCAACAAATACATCATCAGCAACAAATACATCATCATCAGCAAATACATCAACAGTAACAAATACATCATCTGCGAGATATCCATCATCATCAACAAATACATCAACAAATACATCAACAAATACATCATCAGCAACAAATACATCATCATCAACAAATACATCAACAAATACATCATCATCAACAAATACATCAACAAATACATCATCATCAACAAATACATCATCATCAACAAATACATCAACAAATACATCATGATCAACAAATACATCATGATCAACAAATACATCACCATCAACAAATACATCATCATCGACAAATACATCATCATCAACAAATACATCACCCTCAACAAATACATCATCATCAACAAATACATCATCATCAACAAATACATCATCATCGACAAATACATCATCATCAACAAATACATCACCATCAACAAATACATCATCATCAACAAATACATCATCATCAACAAATACATCAACAAATACATCAACAAATACATCATCAGCAACAAATACATCAACAAATACATCATCATCAACAAATACATCAACAAATACATCATCAGCAGCAGCAGTCGTGTACAGATGTTTTCATATATGCAAAACAGTCAAAATAGAGCGATGCAGACCAGCCTTGGTAATACTATCATGCAGGGCGTGTTCCGGGGCCGCTGCTGGGGCGGGGCACGGGGCGCGGGGCCCGGGGCTGGGGCCGCCGCTGGGGCGGGGCACGGGGCGCGGGGCTGGGGCTGGGGCTGTGGGGGAGCGGGGTTAATAGTGCTTCCAGCCACACAACTTTTGCTCCTCCGCCACTCTAGCGGCCTCTGGCAACGAGACAGGTCCAAGTCTCCCCCCCCCCCACCCCCCTTGAGCACGACGGTACGACCACTGAGTGCACGACAGTACGACCACTGAGTGCACGGCAGTACGACCACTGAGTGCAAGGCGGTACGACCACTGAGTGCACGGCATTACGACCACTGAGTGCACGGCAGTACGACCACTGAGTGCACGGTGGTACGACCATTGAGTGCACGGCGGTACGGCCACTGTGTGCACGGCATTACGACCACTGAGTGCACGGCAGTACAACCACTGAGCACACGGCAGTACTACCAATGAGTGCACGGCCATACGACCACTGAGTACACGGCGGTACGGCCACTGAGTGTACGGCAGTACGACCACTGAGTGCACGGCAGTACAACCACTGAGTGCACGGCAGTACGACCGCTGAGTGCACAGCAGTAAGACCACTGAGTGCACGGTAGTATGACCACTAAGTACGCGGCAGTACGACCACTGAGTGCACGGCGGTACGACCACTGAGTGCAAGGCGGTACGACCACTGAGTGCACGGCATTACGACCACTGAGTGCACGGCAGTACGACCACTGAGTGCACGGTGGTACGACCATTGAGTGCACGGCGGTACGGCCACTGTGTGCACGGCATTACGACCACTGAGTGCACGACAGTACAACCACTGAGCACACGGCAGTACTACCAATGAGTGCACGGCCATACGACCACTGAGTACACGGCGGTACGGCCACTGAGTGTACGGCAGTACGACCACTGAGTGCACGGCAGTACAACCACTGAGTGCACGGCAGTACGACCGCTGAGTGCACAGCAGTAAGACCACTGAGTGCACGGTAGTATGACCACTAAGTACGCGGCAGTACGACCACTGAGTGCACGGCGGTACGACCACTGAGTGCACGGCGGTACGGCCACTGAGTGCACGGCATTACGACCACTGAGTGCACAGCGCTACGACCACTGAGTGCACGGTAGTACGGCCACTGAGTAGACGGCCGTACGACCACTGAGTGCACGGCAGTACAACCACTGAGTGCACGGCAGTACGACCGCTGAGTGCACAGCAGTAAGACCACTGAGTGCACGGCAGTATGACCACTAAGTACGCGGCAGTACGACCACTGAGTATGCGGCGGTACGGCCACTGAGTGCACGGCAGTACGACCACTGAGTGCACGGCAGTACGACCACTGAGTGCACAGCGGTACGGCCCTTAATCACGATGCCATGATCATTAAGCACGGCGGGAAACCCTTAGGTCGGTCGGTACGACTCTTTAAGCACGGCTGTGCGACCCTTGAGCACGGAAGTACGACCCTTCGGTACGATAGAAATGGCTTTTGACCTGGCCATTATGGTGACGGGTCAAAGGCTAAGGCATAGTGCTCAAGGGTCGTACCGTTCGTGCTCAAGGGTCGTACTGTAAGTGCTCAAGGGTCGTACCATTTGTGCTCAAGGGTCGTACTGTAAGTGCTCAAGGGTCGTACCGTTCGTGCTCAAGGGTCGTACTGTAAGTGCTCAAGGGTCGTGCCGTTCGTGCTCAAGGGTTGAACCGTTCGTGCTCAAGGGCAGTACCGTCCATGCTCAAGGGTCGTACCGTTCGTGCTCAAGGGTCGTACTGTAAGTGCTCAAGGATTGTACCATTCGTGCTCAAGAGTCGTACCGTTAGTGCTCAAGGATCGTGCCATTCGTGCTCAAAGTCGTACCATCCGTGCTGAAGGGTCGTACCGTTCGTGCTCAAGGGTCGTACCGTTCGTGCTCAAGGGTCGTACCGTTCGTGCTCAAGGATCGTGCCATTCGTGCTCAAAGTCGTACCATCCGTGCTGAAGGGTCGTACCATTCGTGCTCAAGGGTCGTACCATTCGTGCTCAAGGGTCGTACCACTCGTGCTCAAGGATCGTACCATTCGTGCTCAAGGGTCGTACCATTCGTGCTCAAGGATTGTACCATTCGTGCTCAAGGGTCGTACCATTCATGCTCAAGGGTCGTACCATTCGTGCTCAAGGGTCGTACCATTCGTGTTCAAGGATTGTACCATTCGTGCTCAAGGGTCGTACCACTCGTGCTCAAGGGCCGTACTGTTCGTGCTCAAGCGGTTGAAGAATATTTGGAGAGGGAACAACTCACAGCTGCCAGACGTTCGATGATGATACTCCCACTCACACACAACAACGTCAGTATTCTAACCAAATATCTTTCCCCAATATTCATCCCATTATCGAAGACCAGAGCTGGTTACTTTGAATATCAAGGCAAACAATAACAATACAAATAATAATAATCCAAATCGCGAGAGATTTTTAGGTCGTCTGCAGCAAAGACCCGCTCTGTGACGCCTGCTGCCAGCGGGAGCGTTGAAGTTATCGTACACGGCCCTCCATTTGCCACCTAAATATCGTATTTCGTTGTAATAGTAAACAGAATCAGGTTTGCCAGAGGCGCGAGAGTTAAATCCAGTATTCTGGGAACCGGGTTCTCTTTTTGGAGTTATGTACAGCATTTATAACAGTGTTGTTCATTTTTGGCGTTTTGTGTCTAGATATTGTTTTCTGTTTCTCGCGTTAAAGAGGTAGCGCCAGGAGCAAACGAGGAAGTAGCCTCACAATCACACTGTAGTGTTATATATATATATATATATATATATATATATATATATATCATACAAACCTCCAACAGCCAGGATCGAACCTGGGACCCCTGTGCAACAGGCGGGAATGCTACCGCTAGGCTATGGGCCTGGCTAATAGGAAATAACTATTCGAATACTAAGTACTCGAATACCCTTCGTCTCACGTTAGTGATCAACGGGGTTCGATCGAATATATGTATGTATGTATATATATATATATATATATATATATATATATATATATATATATATATATATATATATATATATATATATATTTATATATATATATATATATATATATATATATATATATATATATATATATATATATATATATATATATATATATTCCTACGAGTCCACGGGGAAAATGAAACACGAAAAGCTCCCAAGTGCACTTTCGTGTAATAATCACATCATCAGGGGAGACACAAGAGAGGAATATAACAGTCAGTTGATATACATCGAAGAGACGAAGCTAGGACGCCATTTGGTAAACATGTGATTATCCAAAACATACAACGAGCGTTCATAAACTTATCATTTTACAAATCTTATCAACAATAAAGTTATCTAATTTGTACAGACCATCACTAATATTAAGATTATAATTCTTTGTGTATCTAATAATAGAAGATTCAATGATATTTCTCTTAGTAATAGAGTTAGAGTTAACAACTGAGATGGCGTTACTCCAGTCAATACAATGATCATAGTTTTTAACGTGATTAAACAAGGCATTTGATTCTTGTCCCGTTTTTATACCATATTTATGTTGCTTAAGTCTAACAGAAAGATCCTTTCCAGTCTGACCAACATAGAATTTATCAGTTTCCACAAGGAACTTTACAGATGCAACCAAGAGAATTTTCTGGTGCATTCCTGATTAAGATATTCTTTATAGTATTATTGTTGCTAAAGGCAACATTTACATTAAAGGATTTAAGCAACATGGGAAGCAAAGTGAAATTATTATTAAAAGGGAGAACTAAAAGATTCTTGGGGTCAATGGGAGGTTTGGGCTCAACTCTATAAAATGATTTCTTTGCTAACTTAAGGGATTTATCAATGAAAGATCTAGGGTACTTTAACTTAGATCCAATAGAATATATCTTCTCAAACTCATCATCAATAAACTCTGGACTGCAAATACGTAATGCCCTTAGGAACATAGATTGAAATGATGATAATTTAACTCTGTAATGTTGAGATGAGTATTAATGGATATATGAGCATATATATATATATATATATATATATATATATATATATATATATATATATATATATATATATATATATATATATATATATATATTTATATATATATATATATATATATATATATATATATATATATATATATATATATATATATATACATATATATATATATATAAACCAGGGCCCACTATCCACAACCTTCTGTCCTAAAAAGTTCTATCCCTTGCATGCCTCGCACCCTCCTGCATGTTCACGCCTCGAGTACTCAAAACTCCTCGTACTCCATCCCCGCCACCTTGGTTCGAACTCTTTCGCCTGATGGCTTGGCCTTTGATATGCCCACCGCTATACACAGGTCAAAGGTCATTTCCTCCACTTCTAACATGTAAATCCTGTAAGTCAACCTCTCCTCACTCATCCTCTCCCTATGTCCAAACCATTTCAACACACCTTCTTCAGCTCTCTCTCTCTCTCTCTCTCTCTCTCTTTCCCCTCCATACCCCGTCTCACAACCCCCCCACACCTCTCTATCATCCTATCTATTTCCTATTCGACCGAGCGAGCCACCTCACACCACACACTGTCCCCAGACACCACACTTCCAACCCATTCAACGCCACCTTTACATTCTCACTTCCACGGCTCGCGTCGCGCAACCATACAACCAGGACGAGGCTTCTGCTATACATACCCACACTTGCCCACCTGAATACACTTTCCAAGGCCGAAATAAATCTAAAGAGGCAGAATAAACTTTCTTTAAGGCCGAATAAATCGACTGAGGATGAATAGATTTAGCTGGGTGGATATATCTCATGACGGACAGACGTACAGGGGGATGGACGGACTTACGGACGGACTGAGTTACAAGTGGACGGACTTACGGACGGACTGACTTACAGACGGACTGACTTACGGACGGACTTAGTTATAAGTGGACGGACTTACGGACGGACTTACGGACGGACGGACTTACAGACGGACTGACTTACGGACGGACGGACTTTCAGACGGACTGACCTCCGGACGGACTGACTTACGGACGGACTGACTTACGGACTGACTGACTTACGGACGGATTGACTTACGGACGGACTGACTTACGAACGGACGGACTTACGGACGGACTGACTAACGAACGGACGGACTTACGGACGGACGGACGGACTGACTTACAGCCGGACGGACTGACTTACGATCGGACGGACTTACAGACGGACTGACTTACAGGAGGCCGGACTTACAGACGGACTGACCTACAGGAGGCCGGACTTACGGACGGATTGACTTATGGACGGACTGACTTACGGACTGACTGACTTAGGGCAGACTGACTTACTGACTGACTGACTTACTGATGGATTGACTTACAGACGGACTGACTAACGGACAGACAGACTTACGGACGGACTGAATGACTTAAAGAGGGAGAAACGTACGGACGGACAGATATTACAACAGTACAAAGCTACAGCTAACTTCACAGCTAAAGCTACAGTTACGATAAGATCAGAGCTAAGCTTAGCTTCTTTTCCTGTTTGATATTCATACTTCCGCAGCTTAGCTTCCAGCTCAGCTTAGCTTGCAGCTCAGCTTAGCTTGCAGCTCAGCTTAGCTTGCAGCTCAGCTTAGCTTGCAGCTCAGCTTACCTCCAAAGTTAACCGTTTTAATTAAATTTCTTCTTATTCATTTATATTAGTCAAATGAACATTCCTTGTACCGTCTGTCCTCTCCTATATGTACCGTGGTGGCGTATGTCTTGTACCGTCTGTCCTCTCCTATATGTACCGTATTAGCGTATGTCTTGTACCGTCTGTCCTCTCCTATATGTACCGTGGTGGCGTATGTCTTGTACCGTCTGTCCTCTCCTATATGTACCGTATTAGCGTATGTCTTGTACCATCTGTCCTCTCCTATATGTACCGTATTAGCGTATGTCTTGTACCGTCTGTCCTCTCCTATATGTACCGTGGTGGCATATATCTTGTACCATCTGTCCTCTCCTATATGTACCGTATAAGCGTATGTCTTGTACCGTCTGTCCTCTCCTATATGTACCGTAATGGCGTATGTCTTGTACCATCTGTCCTCTCCTATATGTACCGTGGTGGCATATATCTTGTACCATCTGTCCTCTCCTATATGTACCGTATTAGCGTATGTCTTGTACCATCTGTCCTCTCCTATATGTACCGTATTAGCGTATATCTTGTACGGTCTGTCCTCTCCTATATGTACCGTAATGGCGTATATCTTGTACCGTCTGTCCTCCCCTATATGTACCGTAATGGCGTATATCTTGTACCGTCTGTCCTCTCCTATATGTACCGTAATGGCTTATATCTTGTACCGTCTGTCCTCTCCTATATGTACCGTAATGGCGTATATCTTGTACCGTCTGTCCTCTCCTATATGTACCGTAATGGCGTATGTCTTGTACCGTCTGTCCTCTTACGGACAATGGACATCTGCATGTTTACCAAATGGCGTCCTAGCTTCGTCTCTTCGATGTATATCAACTGACTGTTATATTTCTCTCTTGCGTCTCCCCTGATGATGTGATTATTACACGAAAGTGCACTTGGGAACTTTTCGTGTTTCATTTTCTCCGTGGACTCACAGGAATATATATATATATATATATATATATATATATATATATATATATATATATATATATATACATATATATATATATATATTTAACTCTAAAACGGATGTATGTAACTCTAGAACGGATACAAAATTTGAGTCATCATCAGTAACGCTTCGTCAATGTAGCGTCAAGTACAAGATATACGCGTTCAAACGCCCAGGTCTCGCACACTAATTAACAAACATGCTAATTGCCAAAGTGTGATTCATCTTCTTGTTAATTATCTGGTAACCTCATTAAGTAGATGAACCCGACCTGATAAACTGCCTAACTAAATCTCTTCACGCTGATGTTTGCCTCCCTTGAAAAACAATAGAGGAAGAGTCGAACCCAGGTTTTAGGAAGTGTTAAAGAGAGGAATTCCATATTGAACAAGTGCCTTCTGAAAAAAAATTGACATTGGAGAATATGTATATATATATATATATATATATATATATATATATATATATATATATATATATATATATTGTTGACTGGTTGGTAAGGTTATTTAATGTATGTATGACTCATGGTGAGGTGCCTGAGGATTGGCGGAATGCGTGCATAGTGCCATTGTACAAAGGCAAAGGGGATAAGAGTGAGTGCTCAAATTACAGAGGTATAAGTTTGTTGAGTATTCCTGGTAAATTATATGGGAGGGTATTGATTGAGAGGGTGAAGGCATGTACAGAGCATCAGATTGGGGAAGAGCGAGGTGGTTTCAAAAGTGTTAGAGGGTTTGTGGATCAGGTGTTTGCTTTGAAGAATGTATGTGAGAAATACTTAGAAAAGCAAATGGATTTGTATGTAGCATTTATGGATCTGGAGAAGGCATATGATAGAGTGGATAGAGATGCTCTGTGGAAGGTATTAAGAATATATGGTGTTGGAGGCAAGTTGTTAGAAGCACTGAAAAGTTTTTATCGAGGATGTAAGGCATATGTACGTGTAGGAAGAGAGGAAAGTGATTGGTTCTCAGTGAATGTAGGTTTGCGGCAAGGGTGTGAGATATTTCCATGGTTGTTTAATTTGTTTATGGATGGGGTTGTTATGGAGGTGAATGCAAGAGTTTTGGAAAGAGGGGCAAGTATGCAATCTGTTGTGGATGAGACAGCTTGGAAAGCGAGTCAGTTGTTGTTCGCTGATGATACAGCGCTTGTGGCTGATTCATGCGAGAAACTGCAGAAGCTGGTGACTGAGTTTGGTAAAGTGTGTGAAAGAAGAAAGTTGAGAGTAAATGTGAATAAGAGCAAACTTATTAGGTACAGTAGGGTTGAGGGTCAAGTCAATTGGCGGAAAGTTTGAATGGAGAAAAATTGGAGGAAGTAAAGTGTTTTAGATATCTGGGAGTGGATTTGGCAGCAGATGGAACCATGGAAGCGGAAGTGAATCATAGGGTGGGCGAGGGGGCGAAAATTCTGGGAGTGTTGAAGAATGTGTGGAAGTCGAAAACATTACCTCGGAAAACAAAAATGGGTATGTTTGAAGGAATAGTGGTTCCAACAATGTTGTATGGTTGCGAGGCGTGGGCTATGGATAGAGTTTTGCGCAGGAGGGTGGATGTGCTGGAAATGAGATGTTGGAGGACAATAAGTGGTGTGAGGTGGTTTGATCGAGTAAGTAATGTAAGGGTAAGAGAGATGTGTGGTAATAAAAAGAGTGTGGTTGAGAGAACAGAAGAGGGTGTATTGAAATGGTTTGGTCACATGGAGAGAATGAGTGAGGAAAGATTGACAAAGAGGATATATGTGTCAGAAGTGGAGGGAACGAGAAGTGGGAGACCAAATTGGAGGTGGAAAGATGGAGTGAAAAAGATTTTGAGTGATCGGGGCCTGAACATGCAGGAGGATGAAAGGCGTGCACGGAATAGAGTGAATTGGAACGATGTGGTATACCGGGGTCGACGTGCTGTCAATGGATTGAACCAGGGCATGTGAAGCGTCTGGGGTAAACCATGGAAAGTTCTGTGGGGCCAGGATGTGGAAAGGGAGCTGTGGTTTCGGTGCATTATTACATGACAGCTAGAGACTGAGTGTGAACGAATGTGGCCTTTGTTGTCTTTTCCTAGCGCTACCTCGCACACATGAGGGGGGAGGGGGCTGTTATTCCATGTGTGGTGAAGTGGCGATGGGAATGAATAAAGGCAGACAGTATGAATTATGTACATGTATATATATGTATATGTCTGTGTGTATGTATATATGTACACATTGAGATTTATAGGTATGTATATTTGCGTGTGTGGACGTGTATGTATATACATGTGTATGTGGGTGGGTTGGGCCGCTCTTTCGTCTCTTTCCTTGCGCTACCTCGCTAACGCACCGACGAAAAGAGGAAATAATGCCAATTATGGTAACGAGGAAGAGAATTACATGAACCATTATTATCAATGTCGGATGTCAATGCGTTGGGAAGAAAAAAAATTAGTTAATTCCACAAGTTATCGCGATAATTTCCCCTTCTCAAAATGTACGAGGCGTGAGTAAACCAGACAGTGTGTGCGCGAGGTGGAAGAAAACAGCGTGAGGATAGGGTCGTCGTGTATATATCATTGAATTCACGAATGAAAGAAGGAAGGAATCGGATCATTAAGTCCAGTATCTGACTTCACAAACCACGTAATTCCTTTTCCCTTAAAGCATTACACTACACGTCGTCCTAGCCAGATGGGCGCACAACACCAGCCACTTCCAGGTAGGATCAGGGTCCTCCATATGGACGCAAATAAGACGTAGAATAACTCAAATCATTATATATCGACTCTTCGAACTCTGATCATTATATATTGACACTCAAGCCAGACAGAGGCCCAAGAACGATGAAAAAGGAGTGTTAGGAAGAGTCGAAGTGTGATGAATGAGGAAGTAAAATCATCTAATTAGGCTCAAGAGAAATGGACACAAATTATCCAGCTAAGTTGGCGGCAGAAAAGGGCCATTAAAAATATATATATAAAGTTGGAAAGAGATCATATAGGAAAATCAGATTAAATATGAGTAACTGAAAATAAAGAGAATGGGTCAGAGCATAAAGAACATCCCTAAAGAATTTGCGACATGTAAGAAGCGAGAGAGAAAAATTCAAAAGATGCTATTGGCTCATTAAGTGATAAAATGGATTTTTGATTAATAGTATAAAAGCTATATTCTTATTCAAAAAGGGATTCCATTCTGTGTTTATGATCGAAAATCCTTATCCCTTCAACATACCACAGGCACAAAATGCATTCCCAAAGCGCGGAAATCGAAGAACTGCAAGTACATGATATCTAGGACTTTGAAAAGTTCTTGAACTATGTAGAAAACAACATAAAAACAATGGTTTTCAAATGAATTTCCTGGTCCTGGCTATGTCTCTCCCTCAATACTGGTAGATGTGAGCCAGCAAATAGCATTCCAGCTCACCAGAAGGAACGCTGCCAAGATGCATGAAGATGATATCGTAAAAACCAATTTTTCAGAAAGTTAACAGAGAAAATGCGCTTCAAAACTACCATTCTATCTGTCTTACGCCTTTTCCATAAAAAACCAAAATCAATGGTAAAAAGAATCGTTCAATTTTTCGATGATAAACAGGTATCAATCAACAATGGTTTCGAGGTGAAAGACCACATTTAAGAGCTGCATTAGCATATCTTTCGTGAGGTATATAATAACTGGGTCATCAAACTACATCTTTGAAAAGCTTTTTGGCAAAATCCTACACAAAAGATTACTGATTAGAATACGTAGGGAACTCGAGATGTGAACATGGAGGAGTGTTGCTGATGATGTTTGAGATTGAACCTCCTTACGGCCCAGGAGGCGCCAGCCCTATGCTCTGGGCCGGGCCCCCTGACAGGTGGTGAGGGACTTAAACCCTAGGCGTAGGTGTGGTAAGGCTTGTTATCTATCCCAGCCTACCCCCACGAGAGCCAGGCGCCCCTCTGCATGGATGGTGAACTGGGCTTGAGACACGACACACCGTGTGGTGGTAAGAAGTGGGAGAGAAAGCGTTGGACTGTGGTCTGGACGTGACAAGTGGGGTGCCTCAGGGATCATGCCTGGGACCCATTCTTTTTCATTATCCATATCAATGGCTTGGTGACATGAAGTGGCTTGTAGAATTCCAAAATTCAACTGATGCGAAACTAGGCAACAGCCCACAGGGGCCATAGAAAGTTCGCCTAATTATTCAAAGTGACTTAGACATATTGATGGAATGGCAACACACTTAGAAAATGGACTTTAATGTCCATGATTGCAACGTGTTGCATCTTAGCAACAAAAATGCCAATCATGACCACAAACTACTCAGTAAACCATTGTAGCAACTCATCCAATCATTACAACTCACAACTGTTCAATGATGAAGTTCATACCCAATGTGAACACTTGGCCCGCTGTCGCCACTTGAACTAACCCCCACATTGACCTTATGAGACCTCGGCGTACTAGCCAGGTCAGAGGTCAGAGGTGGGCACCTTCGACATTAACGACAGGTGACCTACCTCCTCGTGTCTCCAACCAATAAACAGCAGTGTATAGTTTCGAACAGGGGCTATCAATGTCTACC
>NC_092288.1:22758087-22770587 GCF_036320965.1 Panulirus ornatus | reverse complement strand
AGATTAGTGTGGGTTTTCAGAAAAGAGGAGTGAATGTTGGGGTGAAGAAGGTGGTGAGAGTAAGTGAGCTTGGGAAGGAGACCTGTGTGGGGAAGTACCAGGAGAGACTGTGTACAGAATGGAAAAAGGTGAGAACAATGGAAGTAAGGGGAGTGGGGGAGGAATGGGATGTATTTAGGGAATCAGTGATGGATTGCGCAAAAGATGCTTGTGGCATGAGAAGAGTGGGAGGTGGGCTGTTTAGAAAGGGTAGTGAGTGGTGGGATGAAGAAGTAAGAGTATTAGTGAAAGAGAAGAGAGAGGCATTTGGACGATTTTTGCAGGGAAAAAATGCAATTGAGTGGGAGAAGTATAAAAGAAAGAGACAGGAGGTCAAGAGAAAGGTGCAAGAGGTGAAAAAAAGGGCAAATGAGAGTTGGGGTGAGAGACTATCAGTAAATTTTAGGGAGAATAAAAAGATGTTCTGGAAGGAGGTAAATAGGGTGCGTAAGACAAGGGAGCAAATGGGAACTTCAGTGAAGGGCGTAAATGGGGAGGTGATAACAAGTAGCGGTGATGTGAGAAGGAGATGGAATGAGTATTTTGAAGGTTTGTTGAATGTGTCTGATGACAGAGTGGCAGATATAGGGTGTTTTGGTCGAGGTGGTGTGCAAAGTGAGAGGGTTAGGGAAAATGATTTGGTAAACAGAGAAGAGGTAGTAAAAGCTTTGCGGAAGATGAAAGCCGGCAAGGCAGCAGGTTTGGATGGCATTGCAGTGGAATTTATTAAGAAAGGGGGTGACTGTATTGTTGACTGGTTGGTAAGGTTATTTAATGTATGTATGACTCATGGTGAGGTGCCTGAGGATTGGCGGAATGCGTGCATAGTGCCATTGTACAAAGGCAAAGGGGATAAGAGTGAGTGCTCAAATTACAGAGGTATAAGTTTGTTGAGTATTCCTGGTAAATTATATGGGAGGGTATTGATTGAGAGGGTGAAGGCATGTACAGAGCATCAGATTGGGGAAGAGCAGTGCGGTTTCAGAAGTGGTAGAGGATGTGTGGATCAGGTGTTTGCTTTGAAGAATGTATGTGAGAAATACTTAGAAAAGCAAATGGATTTGTATGTAGCATTTATGGATCTGGAGAAGGCATATGATAGAGTTGATAGAGATGCTCTGTGGAAGGTATTAAGAATATATGGTGTGGGAGGCAAGTTGTTAGAAGCAGTGAAAAGTTTTTATCGAGGATGTAAGGCATGTGTACGTGTAGGAAGAGAGGAAAGTGATTGGTTCTCAGTGAATGTAGGTTTGCGGCAGGGGTGTGTGATGTCTCCATGGTTGTTTAATTTGTTTATGGATGGGGTTGTAAGGGAGGTAAATGCAAGAGTCCTGGAAAGAGGGGCAAGTATGAAGTCTGTTGGGGATGAGAGAGCTTGGGAAGTGAGTCAGTTGTTGTTCGCTGATGATACAGCGCTGGTGGTTGATTCATGTGAGAAACTGCAGAAGCTGGTGACTGAGTTTGGTAAAGTGTGTGGAAGAAGAAAGTTGAGAGTAAATGTGAATAAGAGCAAGGTTATTAGGTACAGTAGGGGTGAGGGTCAAGTCAATTGGGAGGTGAGTTTGAATGGAGAAAAACTGGAGGAAGTGAAGTGTTTTAGATATCTGGGAGTGGATCTGTCAGCGGATGGAACCATGGAAGCGGAAGTGGATCATAGGGTGGGGGAGGGGGCGAAAATTTTGGGAGCCTTGAAAAATGTGTGGAAGTCGAGAACATTATCTCGGAAAGCAAAAATGGGTATGTTTGAGGGAATAGTGGTTCCAACAATGTTGTATGGTTGCGAGGCGTGGGCTATGGATAGAGATGTGCGCAGGAGGATGGATGTGCTGGAAATGAGATGTTTGAGGACAATGTGTGGTGTGAGGTGGTTTGATCGAGTAAGTAACGTAAGGGTAAGAGAGAGGTGTGGAAATAAAAAGAGCGTGGTTGAGAGAGCAGAAGAGGGTGTTTTGAAATGGTTTGGGCACATGGAGAGAATGAGTGAGGAGAGATTGACCAAGAGGATATATGTGTCGGAGGTGGAGGGAACGAGGAGAAGAGGGAGACCAAATTGGAGGTGGAAAGATGGAGTGAAAAAGATTTTGTGTGATCGGGGCCTGAACATGCAGGAGGGTGAAAGGAGGGCAAGAAATAGAGTGAATTGGAGTCATGTGGTATACAGGGGTTGACGTGCTGTCAGTGGATTGAAGCAAGGCATGTGAAGCGTCTGGGGTAAACCATGGAAAGCTGTGTAGGTATGTATATTTGCGTGTGTGGACGTGTGTATGTACATGTGTATGGGGGGGGGGGGTTGGGCCATTTCTTTCGTCTGTTTCCTTGCGCTACCTCGCAAACGCGGGAGACAGCGACAAAGTATAAAAAAAAAAAAAAAAAAAAAAATTTTTTTATTAATTAAATTCTAAATGAGACACAAAATACATTTATTTCCCCATAAAAATTATCCCGAAAATCTCATTTATTGCTTCTGTTAAACATTACGACATAAATTAAGTAACTATCGAGTTACATCACATCTTGTAGATAATGAAATTATCCTCTTTATATCATCTATAGCTCTTATCATAACTGGTCATTAATGCGGGTAATTAATAAGGAATCAATTAAGTCTATTAATTACAGGTCGAAATTGCACTTACCTGGTCGAGGTCAGCAGACATCTTCAGTTGCTGGTGTACTATATGCAAATGAGAACCAATTTCAAAATTCCATTTCAGATTCCATTTTCTCGTCACCATCGCTTATCATTCCACCTTTTCATTTTCTTTTTTTTCTTTGGACTTTGTCCACCATAGGTAAATTGCTTAAGACAAGCCAATCTGTTTTCTTGATGGTCCCTATTATATCAACAGGTTTCTACACGGCGACACTGAAGTAAAACGGCTTAAAAACGGGTTATATAACGTCTGGACACAGACGCACTAGCTACATCCAGCACCAGCCAGGGAGCTGGGTGAACTACCACCTCAAACTGGCTGTTTGGCTGGGCCATACACCAGGGGAAAGGTGTGATTAAGAAGTGTACATAGCGCAAGTTTTCCCCTAAATCTTTATAAGGGGATGTCAAAAAACACCACCACTAACGCCATCTAGTTCTTAGGGTTGTAACTAATACACGAAAGCGCGTTGAGAACGGGAAATGACACATCAGAGAAAACGAGTTCGAGGAGTAACTATGTTATGTATCTATAGGACATCAAGGGGTTTGGTTTGATATTGATCACTGTAGAAATATAAGATTTCTACTTCGCAACCCTTAAATCTACTTCGTAACCCTTCAATCTACTTCGTAACCCTTAAGTCTACCTTTTGGAATATTCTGTAGATCGGTGGAGATGGGAAATATTACATTCTCATGAGTTTCCGATCTTCACCACCATCACAAAACAGTCTCGAGGACAAGCACCTCTGTATTACCCCATAGAATTCCAAAGTCACCTTTCAGACTTCAGGCAGACACCCCCATCTCACCCAGATGTCTGTCGCTACCCTTCAGCTGTGACGTAGGTGGACCCACTTTAGCAATGCCTTTCCGACAGTGTCGTATCAAACTCACTTTTGCGTCGTTCAAATAACGACGCGTTTCCTGTACTTTGCACGTCAATAAAGAACTGACGCTTGGTGCATATCTCTCACATCTTAGTGAATATAAGTCCATATCATATGACTCCTGTAATTAAGATGCATTCATCTCATACTGTCCCTTATTGTAACTTCATTAACATCATATTTCTCTCGCTCCCCTTAATGTTAATTACAGTCTTCATCATTCTATTTTTTCTCTCACTATGTACTTCCTTGCTTTTAGCTCGTCCATCACTCGTTCTCTATATCCTTCCTCGTCCTTTGAGAACATCCCCTCGTTCTCAGTGAACATCCTAAACTCCTCACCTGAATTATGGTAGTATTTCAATCGGTTTATCAATGTTTCATGATCTTTCCAACTGTTTCTAGGTTTGGAGGGGTAAAATGTGAGGGTTAGGGAGAGTGTGTTTGTAGCCTCAGTACCTAGGAAGAGAATCAACAAGCAATTCAACTCGTTCCAAGTCACTTCCTGTAATGTTTACCATCTTGGCTACAATGGTTTCGAGGCCTGGCATGAATGGTTTCGGGTCCTGGCATGTATGGGTTCGAATCCCAGCATGAATGGCTTCGAATCCTAGGACAAATGGGTCTAAGTCCTGGGGTGGATGGATTCGAATCCTGACATGAATGGTTTCGAATGCTAGCATGAATGGCTCCGAATCCTAGGACAAATGAGTCCAACTCCTGGCGTGGATGGGTTCGAATCCTGGCATGAATAGCTTCGTACTCTGCCAAGGTCGTCAGTATTAATGGCATTCCCCAGATATTTTCCAGTGTCATGTCTCTCACAATAAAAAAACAGGAGATAAACAGGTTGACAATAAATCTAACCAACTTAATAACAAGTTATTAACCTACCATAAAAAAAAATATATATAGAACTGTATCATTACACTCTTAACCCTTGTTTCCCCCAAACACATGCAAATCAAACGGTCTGTTCACAGATGAGTCACAGGTTAACGAGGGCCTGTTGGTAGTTACGGGCCAATTAAGTCCACACACACATACATACGCCCAGCTGCCTCGGATGCTCTGTGACGCATTTCACTACGCCATACGCACCGTCTACGCAATGTTCGACCACCTTGGGTACCATACAGTCTAGCGGCTAATCATTAAGTGACTAGCACATCAGCCAATCACTTCTCTACTCCTGACTTGTTAAGAACATGTCTCTTATGCAGTGTGGCTTAAAGGGGGTTTGACCGACTCGCTCGCTGCTTACCCGTGCTGGCCACACACCCCGCTGCCAACACGGATAATCCATGTGACATCTTCATCTTAATCTTACTGCGTATTATCGAGGCGTTCTTATACGCGCGTAAAAAGACACGACATATATACATATATATATATATATATATATATATATATATATATATATATATATATATATATATATATATATATATAATTCCAATGCATTACTAATTAATGAGAATAAACACAACACATAATCATTACTGTGTACAAAAGATTTTTAATCATACAAAAAAAATAATCTTATTATTTCCCTGATAATTATTTGGTCCTGAAATAAAAGATATATATATATATATGAAACATCACAAAAAGAAAAAAAAAAAAAGAGGAGTTCACTTCAAAAACATAAATTAATTAATGGAATACACTTTCCAATTATCAGCAACAGCATGTTGTCTATGTGCAGACCATATTGGAAAAAAATTTACGTAAATTAAGGTTGAACATATACGTAAATTGAAGTTGAATATTTACGTAAATTAAGGTTGAACATTCACGTAAATTAAGGTTGGATATTTACGTAAATTAAGGTTGAACATTTACATAAATCAAGGTTGGATATTTACGTAAATCAAGGCTGAATATTTACATAAATCAAAGTTGAATATTTGCGTAAATTAAGGTTGAATATTTACGTAAAAGCTAGAGTTGAATATTTACGTTAACTAAGGTTGAATATTTATGTGAATTAACGTTGAATATTTGCGTAATTTAAGGTTGAATATTCACGCAAATCAAAGTCGAATATTTACGTAATCAAAGTTGGATATCTACATAAATCAAAATTGAATATTTACGTAATTTAATGTTGAATATCTACGAAAATTAGAGTTGAATATTTACGTAAATTGTTTGGATATTTACGTAAGTAAAGGTTGAATATTTACGTAAATTATAGCTGAACATCTACGTAAATTAAGGTTGAATATTTACGTAAATTAAGGTTGAACATTTACGTAAATCAAGGTTGAATATTTAGGTAAATTATGGTTGAATATCTACGTAGATTAAGGTCAGATGTTTTCGCAAATTAAGGTTGAATATTTACGTAAATTAAGGTGGATTATTTACGTAAATTAAGGCTAGATATTTACGTAAATTAAGGTTGAATATTTACGTAAATTAAAGTTGGGAGTTCACGTAAAGTAAGGTTAGATATTTACGTAAATTAAGGTTGGAAGTTCACGTGAATAAAGGTTGAATATTTACGTAAAGTAAGGTTGAATATTTACGTAAATTAATGTTGAATATTTACGTAAATTATAGTTGAAAATTTATGCAAATCAAGTTTGAATATTTACGTAAAAACTAAAGTTGAATATTTACGTTAAGGTTGACTATTTACGTAAATTAAGGTTGAATATTTACGTAAATTAAGGTTGAATATTTACGTAAATGAAGGTGGAATATTTACGTAATTCAAAGTTGAATATTCACGTGAATTAGAATTGAATATTTACGTAACATAAGTTTGGATATTTATGCAAATTAAGGTTGAATATTTACGTAAATCAAGGTTGAATATATATGTAAATTAAAGTTGAAAATATACGTAAATTAAGGTTGGATATTTACGTAAATCAAGGAATCACAATATAAGAAACGTATCCCCCAATCCTACAATATATATTTTTGACATTTCCCAATCCTTTTCCAATCCATTTCCTGGGCCACCAATCTTTTTGTTTTCTAATCCTTTTCCACTGAGCACCAGTCTAATCCCTATCATTCTCTCTCTGTGTGACCAAATCGCCTTCCAATCATTTTTCTTCGTACCAAAACCCCTTTCTAATCCTTTTTCCTGGGTACGAATCCCCTCCAACTACTCTTCTTGCATTCTAATCCCCTTTCCAATCAATTTTCCTTTGTACGATCCTCATTACAGTGTATTCTCAGGAGGCCATTTCCATTCACAATCCCTTTTTTCCGGGAATTAATCCTTTCCAATCATTTCAGTGAGTACCAATCCCTTATCAATCAGTTCCCTCGGTTCCAATCTCCTTCCAATCCCCTTTCTTTCGTACCAATCCGTTTCTAGTACTTTCCCCAAGTACCAATCCCCCAATCCCTTCCCTGGATGCCAATCCCCTTCCAAATGCTTTCCTAGGATCACAATCCCCTTCCAAATCCTTCCCTAGGGTGCCAATCCTCTCCCAATCCCTCTCTTGAGTACAAATCCCTTCCAGTAGTACCATTGCAGATCCTGATGGAGGATACCAATCCCTTCCCAATCCTTCTGCGGGGGACCAGCGCCCTTCCGAATCCTTTCATGGGGGAACCAATCCCTTTCCAAATCCTTTCCCAGGGGAAACCAATCCCTCACCGTCCTCTGCCTCAGGGGGGATTCAACCCTGAAATAATAAGCAGATGAACAACACTATATATTCTAGCGTTCTGGCGCCCATCCCCCATTTTCTTTTTTTTCATCTCGTTTTCTTTAACCTTTGACCTGGTCATCTGCACATCAGGTCACACACTGGGCCCGTACACCTCATCACTATGACCTCTCGCTGGTATTGTGGCTTAAGGCCTTTTTAATTCCGGGGCCTTAATTACCTGCAGAGGGGGGGGGGGTTAATTAACAACCCCCCCACCTCCACATAAGGCTTACCTAATTGGTAGTATTCAGTTAACATAAGAGAAGTGGGAAAGAACTAGGGGGGGGGGGGGGAAATAGCAAGGTATGATAGGGTCCCCCCTTTCAGGTTACTCCGTTTTCTGTTCTTCTTGAAGATTCACCTCATATATCTATCTGTCTATCTATCTATCTATCTATCTATCTATCTATCTATCTATCTATCTATATATATATATATATATATATATATATATATATATATATATATATATATATATATATATGTATATATATATATATAAATATATATATATATATATATATATATATATATATATATATATATATATATATATATATATATATATATTTTTTTTTTTTTTTTCAAACTATTCGCCATTTCCCGCGTTAGCGAGGTAGCGTTAAGAACAGAGAACTGGGCCACTGAGGGAATATCCTCACCTGACCCCCTTCTCCGTTCCTTCTTTTGGAAAATTAAAAAAAATTGAGAGGGGAGGATTTCCAGCCCCCCGCTCCCTCCCCTTTTAGTCGCCTTCTACGACACGCAGGGAATACGTGGGAAGTATTCTTTCTCCCCTATCCCCAGGGATAATATATATATATATATATATATATATATATATATATATATATATATATATATATATATATATATATATATATATATTGGAAAGGATAACAATTTTGCGCGTGATTGAATATATTCATATGAGTCCACGGGGAAAATGAAACATGATAAGTTCCCAAGTGCACTTTCGTGTAATAATCACATCATCAGGGGAGACACAAGAGCGAAATATAACAGTCAGTTGATAAACATCAAAGAGACGTAGCTAGGACGCCATTTGTACGGTAAACATGTGATTGTCCAAGACAGACAAGCTGGTCGTTCTAAAAGACGGAGAGATCAATGAAAATCCACGTGACACGTGTCGTATACCTTAATGAGCGAATACCTCTTCCATCATCCCCCCCCCCCTCCCAAAGAGGGGAGGGAGGGTTAGGTAATGAAGAAAATGGAATTTGGAGGACCAGACCACACGCCATATGTGTGTGTGTGTGTGTGTGTGTGTGTGTGTGTGTGTGTGTGTGTGTAATGCCGTGGGTGATGTGGGTATTCACAGAATTGGAGGTCCATTCCAGGGGTCCAGTGCTGGAACAGTGTTGTGATGTGGGTATTCATGGGACGGGAGGTCCATTCCAGGGGTCCAGTGCTGGAACGGTGTAGTGGTGTGGGGATTCACGTGGCTGGAGGTCCGTTCCAGGGGTCCAGTGCTGGAACGAGGTAGTAATTTGGGTATTTACGAGGTTGGAGGTCCGTTCCAGGGGTCCAGTTCTGGAACGGTGTAGTGATTTGGGTATTCACGGGGCTGGAGGTCCATTCCAGAGGTCCAGTGCTGACACGATGTAGTGATTTGGGTATTCACAGGAATGGAGGTCCATTCCAGGGGTCCAGTGCTGGAACAGTGTTGTGATGTGGGTATTCATGGGACGGGAGGTCCATTCCAGGGGTCCAGTGCTGGAACGGTGTTGTGGTGTGGATATTTACGATGCTGGAGGTCCGTTCCAGGGGTCCAGCGCTAGAACGATGTAGTGATGTGGGTATTCACGGGGCTGGAGGTCCATTCCATTGGTCCAGTGCTGGAACGCTGTAGTAATTTGGGTATTTACGAGGTTGGAGGTCCGTTCCAGGGGTCCAGTTCTGGAACGGTGTAGTGATTTGGGTATTCACGGGGCTGGAGGTCCATTCCAGGGGTCCAGTGCTGGAATGATGTAGTGATTTGGGTATTCACAGGAATGGAGGTCCATTCCAGGGGTCCACTGTTGGAACGGCGTAGTGGTGTGGGACGGGAGCCCTGTAGTCTTGGGCCTCTGTCTCTTATCTTTGATTCTTGTGGTTATCTTACGATTTTCCAGATGGTCGCCTCCTTTGTCTCCCCCTCCTTAGATTCCCTCGTCCCTCGTGTTCATAACTCTCTTGGCGAAGGAACGTTTTTTTCCTCACGTCCCTCTGTACGCATCCTCACTTCCCTCCGTACACACCTTCACGTCCCTCCGTACACTTCCTCACGTCCCTCCGTACACATCCAGTCCTACCCACCAAGGGCATCTCTTCTGATCTGGTCTTATTCTCATTCCTCCAGACCTTCTCCAGCAGCTCTGTAGCGCCTCGTTACAATAATAAGACCAGAAAGCTGTGGTATAGTCCAATATAAGGCGAGGTGGTTACGTCAAGTATCTCTTCCTAACATGCACCGTGTTGTGTTAACTGTGTTGAATGTTGTTTGATTTACACCACCGACCGCCGGATCCATAAACAATCTCAGGGACCAACAGTTTATCTAAGATTCACGCATTTCTTTAGGTTCCAAAAGAAAAGAAAAAAATTATATTGGTGTATGAAGTTAATTATTATATTTTTCTTATATAATTGCTCGCGTCTCTGTCCTATACATAGAACTTCCTCATCGTAAATACAGGGAGAGAGAGAGAGAGAGAGAGAGAGAGAGAGAGAGAGAGAGAGAGAGAGAGAGAGAGAGAGAGAGAGAGAGAGAGAGAGAGAGAGAAATATCAACAAAGTATCAAATACAATGAACCCGAGTCAAAATAATTTGAATTTGATCAAGTCGTGTAAGAATAAAAGTAGTTCTCACTTTCAAAACTTTACACATTTTAGGAAGTACTTAAGAAAAAAACTAGAAATTAAAACCCTGAATTTTGATGACGCCCTCGTCGTTAATTAGGACAAACCTGATTAACCTCTGACGGGCCACACAGGTCAAAGGTCATTTGTGGTCATACGGAGGTCAGAGGTCATCTGAGGTCATACCCAGGTCAGAGATCATCTGTGGTCATATCCAGGTCAGAGGTCATCTGAGGTCATACCCAGGTCAGAGGTCATCTGTGGTCATACCCAGGTCAGAGGTCATCTGTGGTCATATCCAGGTCAGAGGTCATATGAGTTCATACCCAGGTCAGAGGTCATCTGTGGTCATACCCAGGTCAGAGGTCATCTGTGGTCATATCCAGGTCAGAGGTCATCTGTGGTCATATCCAGGTCAGAGGTCATCTGAGGTCATACCCAGGTCAGAGGTCATCTGTGGTCATACCCAGGTCAGAGGTCATCTGTGGTCATCTCCAGGTCAGAGGTCATCTGTGGTCATATCCAGGTCAGAGGTCATCTGTGGTCATACCCAGGTCAGAGGTCATCTGTGGGCCTTCCCAGGTCAGAGGTCATCTGTGGTCATACCCAGGTCAGAGGTCATCTGTGGGCCTTCCCAGGTCAGAGGTCATCTGTGGTCATACCCAGGTCAGAGGTCATCTGTGGTCATACCCAGGTCAGAGGTCATCTGTGGTCCTTCCCAGGTCAGAAGTCATCTGTGGTCATATCCAGGTCAGAGGTCATCTGAGGTCATACCCAGGTCAGAAGTCATCTGTGGTCATACCCAGGTCAGAGGTCATCTGTGGTCATCTCCAGGTCAGAGGTCATCTGTGGTCATACCCAGGTCAGAGGTCATCTGTGGTCATACCCAGGTCAGAGGTCATCTGTGGGCCTTCCCAGTCAGAGGTCATCTGTGGTCATACCCAGGTCAGAGGTCATCTGTGGTCATACCCAGGTCAGAGGTCATCTGTGGTCATATCCAGGTCAGAGGTCATCTGTGGTCATACCCAGGTCAGAGGTCATCTGTGGTCCTTCCCAGGTCAGAAGTCATCTGTGGTCATATCCAGGTCAGAGGTCATCTGAGGTCATACCCAGGTCAGAAGTCATCTGTGGTCATACCCAGGTCAGAGGTCATCTGTGGTCATCTCCAGGTCAGAGGTCATCTGAGGTCATACCCAGGTCAGAAGTCATCTGTGGTCATACCCAGGTCAGAAGTCATCTGTGGTCATACCCAGGTCAGAGGTCATCTGTGGTCATACCCAGGTCAGAAGTCATCTGTGGTCATACCCAGGTCAGAGGTCATCTGTGGTCATACCCAGGTCAGAGGTCATCTGTGGTCATACCCAGGTCAGAGGTCATCTGTGGTCATACCCAGGTCAGAGGTCATCTGTGGTCATACCCAGGTCAGAGGTCATCTGTGGTCATAGGAAGTTAAGAACATGATCTTTTCGACAATTTTTTGGTGGTGCTTTCAATCCCTTGAGCACGACGGTACGACCCTTGAGCACGACGGTACGACCCTTGAGCACGACGGTACGACCCTTGAGCACGACGGTACGATCCTTGAGCACGACGGTACGACCCTTGAGCACGACGGTACGACCCTTGAGCACGACGGTACAACCCTTGAGCACGATGGTACGACCCTAGAGCACGACGGTACGACCCTAGAGCACGACGGTACGACCCTTGAGCACGACGGTACGACCCTTGAGCACGACGGTGCGACCCTTGAGCATGACGGTACGACCCTAGAGCACGACGGTACGACCCTTGAGCACGACGGTACGACCCTTGAGCACGACGGCATGACCCTAGAGCACGACGGTACGACCCTTGAGCACGACGGTAGACCCTTGAGCACGACGGTACGACCCTTGAGCACGACGGTACGACCCTTGAGCACGACGGTACGACCCTTGAGCACGACGGCATGACCCTAGAGCACGACGGTACGACCCTTGAGCACGACGGTACGACCCTTGAGCACGACGGTACGACCCTTGAGCACAACGGTACGATCCTTGAAGACGACGGTACGACCCTTGAGCATGACGGTACGACCCTTGAGCACGACGGTACGACCCTTGATCACGACGGTACGAGCCTTGTGCACGACGGTACGACCCTTGAGCACGACGGTACGACCCTTGAGCACGACGGCATGACCCTAGAGCACGACGGTACGACCCTTGAGCACGACGGTACGACCCTTGAGCACGACGGTACGACCCTTGAGCACAACGGTACGATCCTTGAAGACGACGGTACGACCCTTGAGCATGACGGTACGACCCTTGAGCACGACGGTACGACCCTTGATCACGACGGTACGAGCCTTGTGCACGACGG
>NC_092288.1:22735587-22753087 GCF_036320965.1 Panulirus ornatus | reverse complement strand
ATCATTTAGGCCAACGTTAATATCATTTAGTTCAACGTTAATATCATTTAGTTCAACGTTAATATCATTTAGGCCAACGTTAATATCATTTAGTCCAACGTTAATATCATTTAGTCCAACGTTGATATCATTTAGCCCAAAGGTTAATATCATTTATATCAATAATGAAAATCATGGGCCCAAAGTCGGGTCCTTGGCGGACCCCAGTAGTCAGATGTGACCACAGTTAATATGTTTCCTCAATCATTACGACTCTCTGTCACATAACCAGGTTTCCGTCCATGGACAACGCGCGTGGATTGAACGTGGATGAGTTTGTCGAATGTATTTAGGAAGTTCGTCAATTTGACATCACTGTAGTCTTGTGGGTAGTGAAGGGATCTGTGATGAAACTGTATGGAGGTTTCGTAAGGCCTGAATTTGTGTGCCATCGTAAGGCAAGTTGTTTACAGTCATGGATCAGTCTGTGTTGTTCCAGACAGACTGTGGTTTGGATCTGTCTGTTACCATTCCCCTCACTGTCTGTGACCTTCTCCTCATTGTCTGTTACCTTCCCCTCACTGTCTGTTGCTTCTCCTCATTGTCTGCCTCCCCTCACTGTCTGTTGCCTTCTCCTCACTGTCTGTTACCTTCTCATTGTCTGTGACCTTCTCCTCATTGTCTGTTACCTTTCCCTCACTGTCTGTTACCTTCTCCTCATTGTCTGTGACCTTCTCCTCATTGTCTGTTACCTTCTCCTCATTGTCTGTTACCTTCTCCTCACTGTCTGTGACTTTCTCCTCATTGTCTGTTACCTTCTCCTCACTGTCTGTTACCTTCTCCTCATTGTCTGTTACCTTTCCCTCACTGTCTGTGACCTTCTCCTCACTGTCTGTTACCTTCTCCTCATTGTCTGTTACCTTCCCCTCACTGTCTGTTGCCTTCTCCTCATTGTCTGTTACCTTTCCCTCACTGTCTGTGACCTTCTCCTCACTGTCTGTGACCTTCTCCTCATTGTCTGTTACCTTCCCCTCACTGTCTGTGACCTTCTCCTCATTGTCTGTTACCTTTCCCTCACTGTCTGTGACCTTCTCCTCACTGTCTGTGACCTTCTCCTCATTGTCTGTTACCTTCCCCTCACTGTCTGTGACCTTCTCCTCATTGTCTGTTACCTTCTCCTCACTGTCTGTGACCTTCTCCTCATTGTCTGTTACCTTTCCCTCACTGTCTGTGACCTTCTCCTCACTGTCTGTTACCTTCTCCTCATTGTCTGTTACCTTCCCCTCACTGTCTGCTACCTTCTCCTCATTGTCTGTGACCTTCTCCTCATTGTCTGTTACCTTTCCCTCACTGTCTGTTACCTTCTCCTCACTGTCTGTGACTTTCTCCTCATTGTCTGTTACCTTCTCCTCACTGTCTGTTACCTTCTCCTCATTGTCTGTTACCTTTCCCTCACTGTCTGTGACCTTCTCCTCACTGTCTGTGACCTTCTCCTCATTGTCTGTTACCTTCCCCTCACTGTCTGTGACCTTCTCCTCATTGTCTGTTACCTTCTCCTCACTGTCTGTTACCTTCTCCTCATTGTCTGTTGCCTCCCCTCACTGTCTGTGACCTTCTCCTCATTGTCTGTTGCCTTCCTTCATTGTCTGTTGCCTACCCTCACTATTTGTTGCCTTCTCCTCATTGTCTGTTACCTCCCCTCACTGTCTGTTGCCTCCCCTCACTGTCTGTTACCATTCCCCTCACTGGCTATCACCTCCCCTCACTGTCTGTTACCCCCCATGACACACACCATCAGCGTGCGCAGGTCAGCTTTCTGTCAGCCATGCTAAGCTTAGACAGCTGGAACCAGCTTACACTGTGGTCAGCTTACACTGTGGTCAGCTTACACTGTGGTCAGCTTACACTGTGGTCAGCTTACACTGTGGTCAGCTTACACTGTGGTCAGCCCTTTGGCAACGATTAGAAGCCCTGACTTCTACCCAGCCAGCTGGCAACACTGAGAAGACCCTATCCTCTAATCCTGCCGGCTGGCAACACTGAGAAAGCCCTGCATTCAAACTTCATTCAAATTCTATGCGTTCAAATTACACTTAAAGCTGAGGCGCTCACATCAACACTCGTGTGTGTCTCTGTTCTCCTCCACGCGAGGATCTTGCCTTCAAAGTTTCACAGCTCCTTCTTTCAAAGCTGCTTTCAAAGACTCAAGGGTCTTGTTATCCTCAAAATTTTCAAGGCTCCTTCTTTCAAAGCTGCGTTCAAAGACCCCGGGATCTTGTTGTCCTCGAAAGTTTCAAGGCTCCTTCTTTCAAAGCTGCGTTCAAAAACCCCGGGATCTGGTTATCCTCAAAAGTTTCAAGGTTCCTTCTTTCAAAAGCGTGTTCAAAGACATGGGATCTTCTCAAAGTTTCAAAGTTTTTGCTCTGAAAGCTGCGTTCAGTGATTTAGAATGTTGTTATCCTCAAAGTTTTCAAAGTTGCTTTCAAAGACAGAGGTGTTGCCATTGTCGAAACACCAGACTTCAAACCTGCATTCAAAATTCAGGTATAGATGTTCACCTCAAGATTTTCAAAGTTCCTGCCTTCAAATTTGCTTTCAAACACGGGATACCACCTTCCCACACCACCTTCCCACACCACCCTCCCACACCACCCTCCCACACCCTCTCACACCTTCCTCCTACACTCTCCCACACCACCCTCCCACACCCTCCACACCTTCCTCCTACACTCTCCCACACCACCCTCCTACACCCTCCCACACCACCCTCCTACACCCTCCCACATCCACCCTCATACACCCTCCAACATCACCCTCCTACACCCTCCTCACTCTACACCACCCTCTACACCTACACCACCCTCCACACCACCCTCCTACACCCTCCCACACCCTCCCACACCACCCTCCTACACCCTCCCACATCATCCTCATACATCCTCGAACATCACCCTCCTACACCCTCTCACACCTTCTTCCTACACTCTTCCACATCACCCTCCTACACCCTCCTACACCACCCTCCTACACCCTCCCACACCACCCTCCTACACCCTCCCACACCACCATCATACACCCTTTTACACCACCCTCATACACCCTCGAACATCACCCTCCTACACCCTCCCACACCACCTTCCCACACCCTCCCACACCACCCTCCTACACCCTCCCACACCACCCTCCCACACCCTCCCACACCTTCCTCCTACACTCTCCCACACCACCCTCCTACACCCTCCCACACGAGTGTATAGGAACAAGATATACCAAATTATCGTTGGTCAGACAGTACACTGACCCTACCAACATAAAGATAAGAATCTATTGAAAACAATTCTATGAAAACATTCAATGTTTGAGAACCTGTTTCAAAAAAATCTGTAGGAAAAAAAAATATTACTTTACATGGAGAAAATAAATGTTTGAGAACGTGTAAAATAATATTATAATTTTAGGATATTTATCATTTTACATTTAATTATATCCATCAACAGATAACAGGTGATTCTGACCTGATACAAGTCACTTTATCCTTGTCTATCTCAGTGATAAGGAGGTGAGATAGATAAGGTGTGTAAGAACAAGACATAGAGAATATCTATCTAAATCAGGACCACAAAATGTGTTGGTGTTTCTGAAGAGATTATAAATATATCATAATGATAATAATATGATTATAATATGGTTATAGAGTCGAGGACTCAACCACTGCTTTCCTGTAGCTACTCTGGTCATGGGTGTGTGGGAACCTGTCCTTCCCATGTCCTCCCACGTATGTCTACTCCCTCCCACACCACCTACACCCACCTACACCCACCTACATGCCATTTCTCACCCTTGACCTTCCATATCACATTGGCTGATTAGTTTTTGGGGGGCTTTTTGGCCAAGCAATTACCAGTGGATCATCATGGCCACCTTCAGCGCCTTCTTCAGGTGGTTCAAGGTAACGGTACATCGCCCTCTCGCTGTGTACGTGGCTCAGACCATCTGGAAAACCGGCTCAACCACCCGTCTCGCCAACACGGCTCCTGAAGGCGTCTCAACCGCCCGTCTCGCCACCACGGCTCCTGAAGGCGTCTCAACCACCCGTCTCGCCAACACGGCTCCTGAAGGCGTCTCAACCACCCGTCTCGCCACCACGGCTCCTGAAGGCGTCTCAACCACCCGTCTCGCCAACACGGCTCCTGAAGGCGTCTCAACCACCCGTCTCGCCACCACGACTCCTGAAGGCGTCTCACTACTCCATCTGGGGCTCTTAAACACAACTGCTTTTCGTCTGAAGTCCCAAACATCTCAATGTTATTTTCTAATGTTGTTCTCTTGACGGAGTAAGACACCAGCTGTTACCCCATGTTCTCTGTTCTGTATAACGATAATGTTCTTGACCTGAGAACGGAGACTGTCAATTGTCCATTTCAGTCACAGTTCCTGAAGTCCTGCAGAAGAAGGCCTATATCTGAAGCCATCAACTCCAATGATTCTCTTCAGGTTTTTGCCACCCTAAGAAATTTTTTTTCCTTGACTGAGACATCTTGGTTTAATCCACAAACGTGGGACCACAGAGGAAAGAACCCTCTCACTGACCCAACGCTTGAAGGCTCAGGAGAAAGGTATGTCTCTGTGAGTCCTTGGGGATCCACTTTCCATTGCCGTCCACTACCATTCATCTCCTTCAGCGCTCAGTGGAAGCGACAGCTAAAGCCATTGTGAAGATGGACAGGATGGTCTCACGATTGCAGTAAAGCCTCAATAAAGTATGGTCTCAAGAACAATAACTCAGTCCTTATTTTACTATATTGCTTCTACGTCTCGTTTTCTTTCACCGCCTATCTCTCAGATGTCCAATGTTACAGATAGTATTTTACTCCCTTGTATTAATTCATTTAATACCTCTTTTTTAAGGTAGATTTCTCGAAATTGCTATTCTTTTACGAGTTCTTTCTTCCCTCCTTCTACTCATTCACTTCTTTTCCTTCCATACATATTTGACATAGTCATAATTATACCAGTTTATGTCCCATTTCTTTTAACTATTTCATTATCTTCTGATATGTTTTTTTTTCAATACGACATCTGACCTTCCACTTTTTTTTCGCCTTTGTCAATGATGTCTTGTTGATGTCATATATAATTGATACTAGAGTCATCATCTGATGGCGTCTTATTTCATTTTATGGATTGCTTTGTGGATCACTTTGCACACTGTCTCAGGTATGTCCATTCGGGATTTTTCTAAAGTGGACTTGGAAGCTACGAAAGGCTAAACGAAGAAAATGGCGTTCATGTTTATCAGGCGTCTGTAAGATAAGATAAATGAAGACATTGATGCCAGAGGAATGTTGAAGGGGAAGACGATGCGATCAATACCCAGAACGTAATTGGAAATAATGTGAGAACTCAGTCCATTTCTACTAGATCGAGCCTTCTCCATCGGCCATGTAGTATCTACCATCATCATATTATCCAGCCTTCTTCATCAGCCGTGTAGTATCTACCATCATTATATTATCTAGCCTTCTTCATCAGCCGTGTAGTATCTACCATCATTATATCATCCAGCCTTCTTCATCAACCGTGTAGTATCTACCATCCTCATATCATCCAGCTTTCTTCATCAGCCGTGTAGTATCTACCATCATTACATCATCCAGCCATCTTCATCAGCCGTGTAGTATCTACCATCATTATATCGTCCAGCCTTCTTCATCAGCTATGTAGTATCTACCATTCGTATATTTGGACTTATCAGCTGGTTCGCTTCTTGTGTAGTCTTATACCTCTTGGCGGTAGTGCAAAGCATTACTGTATGTCCCATCTCAATGGTGACTAAGATATGAAGTGGAATAAATCTATTCTATTTATTCTATTAAAAAATCATGATGAAATAATGCCACTTGAAGCAGACTTTACGTGTTTAACGATTGCTCTGCTTTAACAGTGTAGAGCATTGGTGAAATACACTCCATACCTCTCGGAAATAAACCTCATCTACAGCGTGATGAGGCTTCACGTACCCCCCTGATGATGAGGTTTCACGTACCCCCTGATGACGAGGCTTCACGTACCCCTGATGATGAGGCTTCACGTACCCTCCTGATGATGAGGCTTCACGTACCTCCTGATGATGAGGCTTCACGTACCCCATGATGATGAGGTTTCACGTACCCTCCTGATGATGAGGCTTCACGTACCCCACTGATGATGAGGCTTCACGTACCCCCTGATGATGAGGCTTCACGTACCACCCCAGATGATGAGGCTTCACGTACCCCCTGATGATGAGGCTTCACGTACCCCCTGATGATGAGGCTTCACGTACCCCCCTGATGATGAGGCTTCACGTACCCCCCTCCCTGATGATGAGGCTTCACGTACCCCCCTGATGATGAGGCTTCACGTACCCCACTGATGATGAGGCTTCACGTACCCTCCTGATGATGAGGCTTCACGTACCCCCTGATGATGAGGCTTCAAGTACCCCCTGATGATGAGGCTTCTCGTACCACCCCAGATGATGAGGCTTCACGCACCCCCTGATGATGAGGCTTCACGTACCCCCTGATGATGAGGCTTCACGTACCCCCCTGATGATGAGGCTTCACGTACCCTCCTGATGATGAGGCTTCACGTACCCCCACTGATGATGAGACTTCACGTACCCCCACTGATGATGAGGCTTCACGTACCCCCACTGATGATGAGGCTTCACGTACCCCCACTGATGATGAGGCTTCACGTACCCTCCTGATGATGAGGCTTCACGTACCCCCACTGATGATGAGGCTTCACGTACCCCCACTGATGATGAGGCTTCACGTACCCCCACTGATGATGAGGCTTCACGTACCCTCCTGATGATGAGGCTTCACGTACCCTCCTGATGATGAGGCTTCACGTACCCTCTGATGATGAGGCTTCACGTACCCCCACTGATGATGAGGCTTCACGTACCCTCTGATGATGAGGCTTCACGTACCCCCCTGATGATAAGGCTTCACGTACCCCCTGATGATGAGGCTTCACGTACCCCCTGATAATGAGGCTTCACGTACCCCCACTGATGATGAGGCTTCACGTACCCTCCTGATGATGAGGCTTCACGTACCCCCACTGATGATGAGGCTTCACGTACCCCCATTGATGATGAGGCTTCACGTACCCTCCTGATGATGAGGCTTCACGTACCCCCTGATGATGAGGCTTCACGTACCCCCACTGATGATGAGGCTTCACGTACCCTCTGATGATGAGGCTTCACGTACCCTCCTGATGATGAGGCTTCACGTACCCCCATTGATGATGAGGCTTCACGTACCCCCATTGATGATGAGGCTTCACGTACCCCCATTGATGATGAGGCTTCACGTACCCTCCTGATGATGAGGCTTCACGTACCTCCTGATGATGAGGCTTCGCGTACCCCCGATAATGAGGCTTCACGTACCCCCCTGATGATGAGGCTTCACGTACCCCCTGATGATGAGGCTTCACGTACCCCCTGATGATGAGGCTTCACGTACCCTCCTGATGATGAGGCTTCACGTACCTCCTGATGATGAGGCTTCGCGTACCCCCGATAATGAGGCTTCACGTACCCCCCTGATGATGAGGCTTCACGTACCCTCCTGATGATGAGGCTTCACGTACCCTCCTGATGATGAGGCTTCACGTACCCTCTGATGATGAGGCTTCACGTACCCCCCTGATGATGAGGCTTCACGTACCCCCCTGATGATGAGGCTTCACGTACCCCCTGATGATGAGGCTTCACGTACCCCATGATGATGAGGCTTCACGTACCCCCACTGATGATGAGGCTTCACGTACCCTCCTGATGATGAGGCTTCACGTACCTCCTGATGATGAGGCTTCACGTACCCTCTTCGACATGGAGACCTGTGTGTGTGTGTGTGTGTGTGTGTGTGTGTGTGTGTGTGTGTGTGTGTGTGCGCGTCAGCAACCCGTTTTCTATAACACTTACCACTTTTAATCCGGATTTTATACGCGAATTGAACAACTGGGGATCTATGGCTCCACCAGACCTTCCCTATGGTCAACACTATTCCCCCCTAGTCAACACTATTCCCCCCTAGTCAACACTATTCCCCCCTAGTCAACACTATTCCCCCTAGTCAACACTACTCCCCCTAGTCAACACTATTCCCCCTAGTCAACACTACTCCCCCTAGTCAACACTATTCCCCCAAGTCAACACTATTCCCCTTCACCCTAGTCAACACTATTCCACCACCCCCCAGTCAACACTATTTCCCTAACCCCCCTAATCAACACTATTCCCCCCTTGTCAACACTATTCCCCCCCCCCCCACACACAAGGTCAACAGACGGGGCAACAAAGGTTGACAATATCGTTAATATCCCATGTGAAAACCCGCCTTATGAATATGTAACACTGTAAAAAAAATTGGGTAAAGCACTATAATACCCCCAGATAAACTGCCGCTCAAATCCCCCCCCCCCAGATAAACCTATATTTATCCGATTGCTCAAAAAAAAATTTTTTTTGAGGGGGGGGTTCCGTTTCGAACCCCCCCCCTCCTCATTATTTATCCGGATTACAATAATGACAATGATCGACACCGAAGAGAAAATAATTCTTTGTATTTAATAGTATGTCCGTTATATTCATTATACTTAATCGCTGTTTCCCGAGTCAGCGAGGTAGCGCCAGGAAACAGACGAAGAATGGCCCATCCACTCATACACACACACACACACAGACACACACACACACACACACACACACACACACATATATATATATATATATATATATATATATATATATATATATATATATATATATATATATATATATATATATATATATATAATTATATATAATTATTCATTTATCTATACTTATTATACTTTGTCGCTGTCTCCCGCGTTAGCGAGGTAACGCAAGGAAACAGACGAAAGAATGGCTCAACCCACCCCCATACACATTTATAAACATACACATCCACACACGCACATATACATACCTATACATCTCAACGTATACATTTATATATACACAACACATACCTATAAACAAATTTATGTAATTCATACTGTCTGCCCTTATTCATTTCCGTCGCCACCACGCCACACATGAAATAACAGCCCCCTCCCCCCGCAGGTGCGCGAGGTAGCGCTAGGAAAAGACAACAAAGGCCAAATTCGTTCACACTTGGTCTTCGTACACACTTAAACCACAGCTCCCTTTCCACATCCAGGCCCCACAGAACTTTCCATGGTTTACCGCAGACGCTTCACATGCACTGGTTCAATCCATTGACAGCACGTCGACCCCGGTATACTACATCGCTCCAATTCACTCTATTCCTTGCACACCTTTCACCCACCTGCATGGTCAGGCCCCGATCACTCAAAATCTTTTTCACTCCATCTTTCCACTTCCAATTTGGTCTCCCACTTCTCGTTCCCTCCACCTCCGACACATATATCCTCTTCGTCAATCCTTCCTCACTCATTCTCTCCATGTGACCAAACCATTTCAAGACACCCTCTTCTGCTCTCTCAACCACACTCTTTTTATTACCACACATCTCTCTTGCCCTTTCATTACTTACTCGATCAAACCACCTCACACCACATATTGTCCTCAAACATCTCATTTCAAGCACATCCACCCTCCTCCGCACATCTCTATGTATAGCCCACGCCTCGCAACCATATATCACTGTTGGAACCACTATTCCTTTAAACATACCCATTTTTGCTTTCCAAGATAACGTTCTCGACTTCCACACATTTATCAACGCTCACAGAACTTTCGCCCCCTCCTCCACCCTATTATTCACTTCCGCTTCCATGGTTCCATCCACTGCCAAATCCACTCCTAGATATCTAAAACACTTTACTTCCTCCAGTACTTCCCCATTAAAAACTTACCTCCCAATTGACTTGTACCTCATCCCTACTGTACCTAATAACCTTGCTCTTATTCACATTTACTCTCAACTTTCTTCTTTCACACACTTTACCAAACTCAGTCACCAGCTTCTGCAGTTTCTCACACGAATCAGCCACCAGCGCTGTATCATCAGCGAATAACAACTGACTCACTTCCCAACAGACTGCATACTTGCCCCTCTTTCCAAAACTCTTGCATTCACAACCCTAACAACCCCATCCATAAACAAATTAAACAACCATGGACACATCACACACCCCTGCCGCAAACCTACATTCACTGAGAACCAATCACTTTCCTCTCTTCCTACGCGTACACATGCCTTACATCCTCGATAAAAACTTTTCACTGCTTCTAACAGTTTGCCTCCCACACCATATATTCTTGATACCTTCCACAGAGCATCTCTATCAACTCTATCATATGCCTTCTCCAGATCCATAAATGCTATATACAAATCCATTTGCTTCTCTAAGTATTTCTCATATACATTCTTCAAACCAAACACCTGATCCACACATCCTCTACCACTTCTAAAACCACACTTCTCTTCCCCAATCTGATGCTCTGTACTTGCCTTCACCCTCTCAATCAATACCCTCCCATATGATTTACCAGAAATACTCAACAAACTTATGCCTCTGTAATTTGAGCACTCACTCTTATCCCCTTTGGCTTTGTACAATGGCACTATGCAAGCATTCCGCCAATCCTCAGGAACCTCACCATGAGTCATACATACATTAAATAACCTTACCAACCAGTCAACAATACAGTCACCCCCTTTTTTAATATATTCCACTGCAATACCATCCAAACCCGCTGCCTTGCCGGCTTTCATCTTCCGCAAAGCTTTTACTACCTCTTTACCAAATCATTCTCCCTAACCCTTTCACTTTGCACACCACCTCGACCAAAACACCCTACATCTACCACTGTATCATCAAACACATTCAACAAACCTTCAAAGTACTCAATCCACCTCCTTCTCACATCACCACTACTGTTATCACCTCCCTATTAGCCCCATTTGTTCCCTTGTCTTACGCACTTTATTTACCTCCTTCCAAAACGTCTTTTTATTCTCCCTAAAATCTAATGATATTCTCTCACCTCAACTCTCATTTGCCCTCTTCTTTACCTTTTGCACCTACCTCTTGACCTCCTGCCGCTTTCTTTTATACATCTCCCACTCATTTGCATTATTTCTCTGCAAAAATCGTCCAAATGCCTCTCACTTCTCTTTCACTGATAATCTTACTTCTTCATCCCACCACTCACTACCCTTTCTAATCTGCCCACCTCCCACACTTCTCATGCCACAAGCATCTTTTGCGCAAACCATCACTGCTTCCCTAAACACATCCCATTCATCCCTCACTCCCCTTACCTCCTTTGTTCTCACCTTTTTCCATTCTGTATTCAGTCTCTCCTGGTACTTCCTCACACAAGTCTCCTTCCCAAGCTCACTCACTCTCACCACCCTCTTCACCTCAACATTCTCTCTTCTTTTCTGAAAACCCATACAAATCTTCACCTTCGCCTCCACAACGTAATGATCAGACATCCCTCCAGTTGCACCTTTCAGCACATTAACATCCAAAAGTCTCTCTTTTGCGCGACTATGAATTAACACGTAATCCAATAACGCTCTCTGGCCATCTCTCCTACTTACATACGTATACTTATGTATATCTCTCTTTTTAAACCAGGTATTCCCAATCACCAGTCCTTTTTCAGCACATAAAATCTACAAGCTTTTCACCATTTCCATTTACAACACTAAACACCTTATGTACTCCAATTATTCCCTCTACTGCCACATTACTCACCTTTGCATTCAAATCACCCATCACTATAACCCGGTCTCGCGCATCAAAACCACTAACACACTCACTCAGATGCTCCCAAACACTTGCCTCTCATGATCTTTCTTTTCATGCCCAGGTGCATATGCACCATTAATCACCCATCTCTCTCTATCCACGTTCAGTTTTACCCATATCAATCTATAATTTACTTTCTTACACTCTGTTACATACTCCCACCACTCCTTTTTCAGGAGTAGTGCTACTCCTTCCCTTGCTCTTGTCCTCTCACTAACCCCTGACTTTACTCCCAAGACATTCCCAAACCACTCTTCCCCTTTACCCTTGAGCTTCGTTTCACTCAGAGCCAAAACATCCAGGTTCCTTTCCTCAAACATACTACCTATCTCTCCTTTTTTCTCATCTTGGTTACATCGACACACGTTTAGACACCCCAATCTGAGCCTTCGAGGAGGATGAACACTCCCCGCGTGACTCCTTCTTCTGTTCCCCTTTTAGAAAGTTAAGATACAAGGAGGGGAGGGTTTCTAGCCCCCCGCTCCCGTCCCGTTTAGTCGCCTTCTACGACATGTGAGGAATGAGTGGGAAGTATTCTTTCTCCCCTATCCCCAGGGATATATATATCATATATATATATATATATCATCAGGGGAGACACAAGAGAGAAATATAACAGTCAGTTGATATACATCGAAGAGACGAAGCTAGGACGCCATTTGGTAAACATGTGATTGTCCAAAACATGTTTTGGACAATCACATGTTTACCAAATGGCGTCCTAGCTTCGTATCTTCGATGTATATCAACTGACTGCCATATATATATATATATATATATATATATATATATATATATATATATATATATATATATATATATATATACCTGGGGACAGGGGATAGAGAATACTTCCCACGTATAGTACCAGGACAGAAGACCATCAGTATAGCACCAGGGCAGAAGAAGACCATCAGTATAGCACTAGGACAGAAGACCATCAGTATAGCACCAGGACAGAAGAAGACCATCAGTATAGCATTAGGACAGAAGACCATCAGTATAGCACCAGGACAGAGGAAGACCATCAGTATAGCACTAGGACAGAAGACCATCAGTATAGCACCAGGACAGAGGAGGACCATCAGTATAGCACTAGGACAGAAGACCATCAGTATAACACTAGGACAGAAGACCGTCAGTATAGCACCAGGACAGAAGAAGACCATCAATATAGCACCAGGACAGAAGACCATCAGTATAGCACTAGGAGAGATGAAGACCATCAATATAGCACCAGGACAGAAGACCATCAGTATAGCACTAGGACAGAAGAAGACCATCAGTATAGCACTAAGACACAACACTTTATCAAAGAGTAGAAATGAAACTTAACTAAACGAGGATATTAAACGCCATTTAAAACGACTTTAATCCATACACGCACTGGACTGGCAGTACACCACGGAAGATTAAACGAGTATGATTAACGAAGGGTCAGAGGGGGGGTGGGACTTCCCCCTCGTTTAACGGAAGTAGATATATATACATTTTTTTTCTAATACGGCGATTAATGTATATTGAATTAAGAAGGGCAGAGTGGTCTGTGATAGCCAGGCCACCTTCATTGAATAATGTAGTATTATATAAATTATTTATGACCTCATTATCCACTCCAGAGCCGAAATATTGGCAAGGCCTTTTTTGGGATGGCGGCTTTTTCTACATTATCATTTATTTCCATTTTGTTTTTACATGATTTACTTTATGGGTCCTTTACCTTCTATCTTCACTATATGGTTATCATCACTATACGTGATCAATATATATGTTGCCAACCATCATATATCTGCCAACCATCATATAAGAGCCATATACTGTTCAAGTATTCGGCCATGGAGAATATTGAGAGAATATTCACTTAGAAATACATGAAGAAAATGAGCCAAGGGAACAATAACTGAGCGAATATTCGCTCAGGATCTTGTGAATATCGATGAGCATAGTCTTCGCTATACCTCATACCTTGTGTACAGCTGAACCTCACATAAGATGAGGTGGTCTGTCTTGCAGAACTTTGGACGCTCTTCGTGAGGGAAAGTCCTTCTTCAGGAGGGTGAGGACGTACAGGGAAAGTCCTTCTTCAGGAGGGTGAGGACGTTCAGGGAAAGTCCTTCTTCAGGAGGGCAAGGACGTTCAGAATATGTCCTTCTTCAGGAGGGTGAGGACGTACAGGGACTGTCCTTCTTCAGGAGGGTAAGGACGTACAGGGAAAGTCCTTCTTCAGGAGGGCAAGGACGTTCAGAATATGTCCTTCTTCAGGAGGGTAAGGACGTACAGGGAAAGTCCTTCTTCAGGAGGGTAAGGACGTACAGGGAAAGTCCTTCTTCAGGAGGGCAAGGACGTTCAGAATATGTCCTTCTTCAGGAGGGTAAGGACGTACAGGGAAAGTCCTTCTTCAGGAGGGTAAGGACGTTCAGGGAAAGTCCTTCTTCAGGAGGGTAAGGACGTTCAGGGAAAGTCCTTCTTTAGGAAGGTAAGGATGTTCTAGGAAAGTCCTTCTTCAGGAGGGTAAGGACGTTCAAGGACTGTCCTCCTTCAGGAGGCAGAAGCCGTTGAGAAGCTGTATTCCTCCTTCGGGAACTACTCCTTCAGGAGGAAGAAAACGTTCTGGGAGGGGTCTTCTTCTCCCTCAGGAGAGATAACTATCATCCAGAGACCCTTCCACTTCTTCAGGAGACCAGAGGACCTTCAAGGACCTTCTCGTCCCTTCGAGGATCAGCGGACCCTCACCGTGGGCCGCCAGGTAGCATCAGCAGCCGGGGATCAAGTGCTGGTCAAACAAGGACTCGAGGACGAGGGTCAGTGGCGTGAGTGTTGACCCAGACGAGGGCGTGGCTGTGTGTGTGTGTGTGTGGGGGGGGGGGGGTGGCCCCGAAGATGTAGCTGGAGAAGGAGGTACGTGGATGTGATGAGGAGGGTTATACATATATATATGTGAGAAGGAGATGGAGTGAGTATTTTGAAGGTTTGTTGAATGTGTTTGATGATAGAGTGGCAGATATAGGGTGTTTTGGTCGAGGTGGTGTGCAAAGTGAGAGGGTTAGGGAAAATGATTTGGTAAACAGAGGAGAGGTAGTGAAAGCTTTGCGGAAGATGAAAGCCGGCAAGGCAGCAGGTTTGGATGGTATTGCAGTGGAATTTATTAAAAAAGGTGGGTGACTGTATTGTTGACTGGTTGGTAAGGTTATTTAATGTATGTATGACTCATGGTGAGGTGCCTGAGGATTGGCGGAATGCGTGCATAGTGCCATTGTACAAAGGCAAAGGGGATAAGAGTGAGTGCTCAAATTACAGAGGTATAAGTTTGTTGAGTATTCCTGGTAAATTATATGGGAGGGTATTGATTGAGAGGGTGAAGGCATGTACAGAGCATCAGATTGGGGAAGAGCAGTGTGGTTTCAGAAGTGGTAGAGGATGTGTGGATCAGGTGTTTGCTTTGAAGAATGTATGTGAGAAATACTTAGAAAAGCAAATGGATTTGTATGTAGCATTTATGGATCTGGAGAAGGCATATGATAGAGTTGATAGAGATGCTCTGTGGAAGGTATCAAGAATATATGGTGTGGGAGGAAAGTTGTTAGAAGCTGTGAAAAGTTTTTATCGAGGATGTAAGGCATGTGTACGTGTAGGAAGAGAGGAAAGTGATTGGTTCTCAGTGAATGTAGGTTTGCGGCAGGGGTGTGTGATGTCTCCATGGTTGTTTAATTTGTTTATGGATGGGGTTGTTAGGGAGGTAAATGCAAGAGTTTTGGAAAGAGGGGCAAGTATGAAGTCTGTTGGGGATGAGAGAGCTTGGGAAGTGAGTCAGTTGTTGTTCGCTGATGATACAGCGCTGGTGGCTGATTCATGTGAGAAACTGCAGAAGCTGGTGACTGAGTTTGGAAAAGTGTGTGGAAGAAGAAAGTTAAGAGTAAATGTGAATAAGAGTAAGGTTATTAGGTACAGTAGGGTTGAGGTTCAAGTCAATTGGGAGGTGAGTTTGAATGGAGAAAAACTGGAGGAAGTGAAGTGTTTTAGATATCTAGGAGTGGATCTGGCAGCGGATGGAACCATGGAAGCGGAAGTGGATCATAGGGTGGGGGAGGGGGCGAAAATCCTGGGGGCCTTGAAGAATGTGTGGAAGTCGAGAACATTATCTCGGAAAGCAAAAATGGGTATGTTTGAAGGAATAGTGGTTCCAACAATGTTGTATGGTTGCGAGGCGTGGGCTATGGATAGAGTTGTGCGCAGGAGGATGGATGTGCTGGAAATGAGATGTTTGAGGACAATGTGTGGTGTGAGGTGGTTTGATCGAGTGAGTAACGTAAGGGTAAGAGAGATGTGTGGAAATAAAAAGAGCGTGGTTGAGAGAGGAGAAGAGGGTGTTTTGAAGTGGTTTGGGCACATGGAGAGGTTGAGTGAGGAAAGATTGACCAAGAGGATATATGTGTCGGAGGTGGAGGGAACAAGGAGAAGAGGGAGACCAAATTGGAGGTGGAAAGATGGAGTGAAAAAGATTTTGTGTGATCGGGGCCTGAACATGCAGGAGGGTGAAAGGAGGGCAAGGAATAGAGTGAATTGGAGCGATGTGGTATACCGGGGTTGACGTGCTGTCAGTGGATTGAAGCAGGGCATGTGAAGCGTCTGGGGTAAACCATGGAAAGCTGTGTAGGTATGTATATTTGCGTGTGTGGACGTATGTATATACATGTGTATGGGGGGGGTTGGGCCATTTCTTTCGTCTGTTTCCTTGCGCTACCTCGCAAACGCGGGAGACAGCGACAAAGTATAATAAAAAAAATAAAAAATATATATATATATATATATATATATATATATATATATATATATATATATATATATATATATATATATATATATTGGAAAGGATCACAATTTTGTGCGTGATCAAGTATATTCCTTTGAGTCCACGGGGAAAATGAAACACGATAAGTTCCCAAGTGCACTTTCGTGTAATAATCACATCATCAGGGGAGACACATGAGAGAAATATAACAGTCAGTTGATATACAACGAAGAGACATAGCTAAGGACGCCATTTTTTTTTCCAAAAGAAGGAACAGAGAAGGGGGCCAGGTGAGGATATTCCCTCAAAGGCCCAGTTCTCTGTTCTTAACGCTACCTTGCTAACGCGGGAAATGGGGAATAGTATGGAATATATATATATATATATATATATATATATATATATATATATATATATATATATATATATATATATATATATATATATATATATATACCTCTTATGTGATGAGTACAGATATATACACACCTCTTATCTGACTCACATGGTGCCTGGATATGATCGGATATCCGTCAACAAATTCTATACCAAAGATAGAATATAGTTAATGGCATATTTAGACAATATTTTGGAAGGATAATTGTAATTAATTGTAATTAATCCGAAATCCCCAGCGATCACCCACAAGCGGGATATGGGACTACAACGCAGCGCCTCTGGTGACTGAACTTTGAACTACAGACGGCCGGTCAGACGAAAATGAAGGACCTTGTCTTATACCGGAATAGTCGGATAATAACGGGACTAGTCGGTTAACCGGAGGGAGGTCGGATAGCAACAGGACCAGTCGGTTAATTAGAGGAGGCCGGATAAGAACAAGACCAGTCAGTTAACTGGAGGAGGCCGGATAAGAACAAGACCAGTCGGTTAACTGGA
>NC_092288.1:22675587-22730587 GCF_036320965.1 Panulirus ornatus | reverse complement strand
TAAATACACATGATTTCACACATGTACCATCCTGAATTTTATGTAACTTCTCTTCCTACATCATTTTGCATTAACTTGTTTATATATATATATATATATATATATATATATATATATATATATATATATATATATATATATATATATATATATATATATAAATATATATATATATATATATATATATATATATATATATATATATATATATATATATATACATATATATATATATATCTTTTAAACTATTCGCCATTTCCCGCGCCAGCGAGGTAGCGTTAAGAACAGAGGACCGGGCCCCTGAGGGAACATCCTTACCTAAGTCCCTTCTCTGTTCCTTCTTTTGGAAAATTAAAAAAAAAAAAAGAGAGGGGAGGATTTCCAGCCTCCGCTCCCTCCCCTTTTAGTCGCCTTCTACGACACGCAGGGAATACGTGGGAAGTATTCTTTCTCCCCTATCCCCAGGGATATATATATATATATATATATATATATATATATATATATATATATATATATATATATATATATATATATATATACCATCTCTGGTACGATACAGACTTAGCACCGAGGATGAGTTTAAGCCTCGAGGACAAGCCAGCCCTCAAGGTACAACTCGTTGTCCTGGAGTGTAAGCTGGCACGGAGGGCTGGGGTTTCGTGGAGGCTTTGTGCCTCCTGTAGCTGGGTTGTGGGGGAGGGAGAAACAGTGAGTCAGGCTGGCTGACAATACACTCCTACGACTCCTAACTTTTCTTGAATCCAATTTTGCCAAGTTGCAACCATGTGGGAAGGGTCCATTATTGTCACCCAGCTGGATTTCTGCAGGAGCCGACGTACTTCTATGCAAATGGCTTTATATATATATATATATATATATATATATATATATATATATATATATATATATATATATATATATATATATATATGTATTATTCATTTTATCTTGCTTCGTCGCTGTCTCCCGCGTTAGCGAGGTACCGCAAGGAAACAGACGAAAGAAATGGCCCAACCCACCCACATAGACTTGTACATACATACACGTCCACACACGCAAATATACATACCTATACATCTCAGTGTATACATATATATACACACACAGACATATGCATATATACACATGCACACAATTCACACTGTCTGCCTTTATTCATTCCCATCGCCACCTCGCCACACATGGAATAACATCCCCCTCCCCCTCATGTGTGCGAGGTAGCGCTAGGAAAAGACAACAAAGGCCCCATTCGTTCACACTCTGTCTCCAGCCGTCATGCAATAATGCCCGAAACCACAGCTCCCTTTCCACATCCAGGCCCCACAGAACTTTCCATGGTTTACCCCAGACGCTTCACATGCCCTGATTCAATCCATTGACAGCACGTCGACCCCGGTATACCACGTCGATCCAATTCGCTCTATTCCTTGCCCGCCTTTCACCCTCCTGCATGTTCAGGCCTCGATCACTCAAAATCTTTTTCACTCCATCTCTCCACCTCCAATTTGGTCTCCCACTTCTCCTCGTTCCCTCCACCTCCGACATATATATCCTCTTGGTCAATCTTTCCTCACTCATTCTCTCCATGTGCCCAAACCATTTCAAAACACCCTCTTCTGCTCTCTCAACCACGCTCTTTTTATTTCCACATTTCTCTCTTACCCTTACATTACTTACTCGATCAAACCACCTCACACCACATATTGTCCTCGAACATCTCATTTCCAGCACATCCACCCTCCTGCGCACAACTCTATCCATAGCCCACGCGTCGCAACCATACAACATTGTTGGAACCACTATTCTTTCAAACATTATGTGAATAAGAGCAAGGTTATTAGGTACAGTAGGGTTGAGGGTCAAGTCAATTGGGAGGTAAGTTTGAATGGAGAAAAACTGGAGGAAGTAAAGCGTTTTAGATATCTGAGAGTGGATCTGGCAGCGGATGGAACCATGGAAGCGGAAGTGAATCATAGGGTAGGGGAGGGGGCGAAAATTCTGGGAACCTTGAAGAATGTTTGGAAGTCGAAACATTATCCCTGAAAGCAAAAATGGGTATGTTTGAAGGAATAGTGGTTCCAACAATGTTGTATGGTTGCGAGGCGTTGGCTATGGATAGAGTTGTGCGCAGGAGGTTGGATGTGCTGGAAATGAGATGTTTGAGGACAATATGTGGTGTGAGGTGGTTTGATCGAGTAAGTAATGGAAGGGTAAGAGAGATGTGTGGTAATAAAAAGAGTGTGGTCGAGAGAGCAAAAGAGAGTGTTTTGAAATGGTTTGGTCACATGGAGAGAATGAGTGAGGAAAGATTGACCAAGAGGATATATGTGTCAGAGGTGGAGGGAACGAGAAGTGGAAGACCAAATTGGAGGTGGAAAGATGGAGTGAAAAAGATTTTGAGTGATCGGGACCTGAACATGCAGGAGGGTGAAAGGCGTGCAAGGAATAGAGTGAGTTGGAACGATGTGGTATACCGAGGTCGACGTGCTGTCAATGGGTTGAACCAGGGCATGTGAAGCGTCTAGGGTAAACCATGGAAAGTTGTGTGGGGCCTGGATGTGGAAAGGGAACTGTGGTTTCGGTGCATTATTACATGACAGCTAGAGAGTGAGTGTGAACGAATGGGGCCTTTGTTGTCTTTTCCTAGCGCTACCTCGCACACATGAGGGGGGAGGGGGATGTTATTCCAAGAGTGGCGAGGTGGCGGTGGGAATAAATAAAGGTAGACAGTATGAATTATGCACATGTGTATATATGTATATGTCTCTGTGTGTATATATATGTGTACATTGAGATGTATAGGTATGTGTATTTGCGTGTGTGGACGTGTATGTATATACATGTGTATGTGGGTGGGTTGCGCCATTCTTTCGTCTGTTTCCTTGCGCTACCTCGCTAACGCGGGAGACAGCGACAAAGCAAAATAAATGAATAAAAAGATATATATATATATATATATGAATATATATATATATATATATATATATATATATATATATATATATATATATATATATATATATATATATACTTTTTTTTTTTTCTTTTTTTTTTGCTTTGTCGCTGTCTACCGCGTTTGCGAGGTAGCGCAAGGAAACAGACGAAAGAAATGGCCCAACCCACCCCCATACACATGTATATACATACGTCCCCACACGCAAATATACATACCTACACAGCTTTCCATGGTTTACCCCAGACGCTTCACATGCCTTGATTCAATCCACTGACAGCACGTCAACCCCGGTATACCACATCGCTCCAATCCACTCTATGCCTTGCCCTCCTTTCACCCTCCTGCATGTTCAGGCCCCGATCACACAAAATCTTTTTCACTCCATCTTTCCACCTCAAATTTGGTCTCCCTCTTCTCCTCGTTCCCTCCACCTCCGACACATATATCCTCTTGGTCAATCTTTCCTCACTCATTCTCTCCATGTGCCCAAACCATTTCAAAACACCCTCTTCTGCTCTCTCAACCACGCTCTTTTTATTTCCACACATCTCTCTTACCCTTACGTTACTTACTCGATGAAACCACCTCACACCACACATTGTCCTCAAACATCTCATTTCCAGCACATCCATCCTCCTGCGCACAACTCTATCCATAGCCCACGCCTCGCAACCATACAACATTGTTGGAACCACTATTCCTTCAAACATACCCATCTTTGCTTTCCGAGATAATGTTCTCGACTTCCACACATTCTTCAAGGCTTCCAGAATTTTCGCCCCCTCCCCCACCCTATGATCCACTTCCGCTTTCATGGTTCCATCCGCTGCCAGATCCACTCCCAGATATCTAAAACACTTCACTTCCTCCAGTTTTGCTCCATTGAAACTCACCTCCCAATTGACTTGACCCTCAACCCTACTGTACCTAATAACCTTGCTCTTATTCACATTTACTCTTAACTTTCTTCTTTCACACACTTTACCAAACTCAGTCACCAGCTTCTGCAGTTTCTCACATGAATCAGCCATCAGCGCTGTATCATCAGCGAACAACAACTGACTCACTTCCCAAGCTCTCTCATCCCCAACAGACTTCATACTTGCCCCTCTTTCCAAAACTCTTGCATTCACCTCCCTAACAACCCCATCCATAAACAAATTAAACAACCATGGAGACATCACACACCCCTGCCGCAAACCTACATTCACTGAGAACCAATCACTTTCCTCTCTTCCTACACGTACACATGCCTTACATCCTCGATAAAAACTTTTCACTGCTTCTAACAACTTGCCTCCCACACCATATATTCTTAATACCTTCCACAGAGCATCTCTATCAACTCTATCATATGCCTTCTCCAGATCCATAAATGCTACATACAAATCCATTTGCTTTTCTAAGTATTTCTCACATACATTCTTCAAAGCAAACACCCTGATCCACACATCCTCTACCACTTCTGAAACCACACTGCTCTTCCCCAGTCTGATGCTCTGTACATGCCTTCACCCTCTCAATCAATACCCTCCCATATAATTTACCAGGAATACTCAACAAACTTATACCTCTGTAATTTGAGCACTCACTCTTATCCCCTTTGCCTTTGTACAATGGCACTATGCACGCATTCCGCCAATCCTCAGGCACCTCACCATGAGTCATACATATATTAAATAACCTTACCAACCAGTCAACAATACAGTCACCCCCTTTTTTAATAAATTCCACTGCAATACCATCCAAGGTTATTAAGTACAGTAGGGTTGAGGGTCAAGTCAATTGGGAGGTAAGTTTGAATGGAGCAAAACTGGAGGAAGTAAAGTGTTTTAGATATCTGGGAGTGGATCTGGCAGCGGATGAAACCATGGAAGCGGAAGTGGATCATAGGGTAGGGGAGGGGGCGAAAATCCTGGGAGCCTTGAAGAATGTGTGGAAGTCGAGAACATTATCTCGGAAAGCAAAAATGGGTATGTTTGAAGGAATAGTGGTCCCAACAATGTTGTATAGTTGCGAGGCGTGGGCTATGGATAGAGTTGTGCGCAGGAGGATGGATGTGCTGGAAATGAGATGTTTGAGGACAATGTGTGGTGTGAGGTGGTTTGATCGAGTAAGTAACGTAAGGGTAAGAGAGATGTGTGGAAATAAAAAGAGCGTGGTTGAGAGAGCAGAAGAGGGTGTTTTGAAATGGTTTGGACACATGGAGAGAATGAGTGAGGAAAGATTGACCAAGAGGATATATGTGTCGTAGGTGGAGGGAACGAGAAGTGGGAGACCAAATTGGAGGTGGAAAGATGGAGTGAAAAAGATTTTGTGTGATCGGGGCGTGAACATGCAGGAGGGTGAAAGGAGGGCAAGGAATAGAGTGAATTGGATCGATGTGGTATACCGGGGTTGACGTGCTGTCAGTGGATTGAATCAGGGCATGTTAAACGTCTGGGGTAAACCATGGAAAGCTGTGTAGGTATGTATATTTGCGTGTGTGGACGTATGTATATACATGGGTATGGGGGTGGGTTAGGCCATTTCTTTCGTCTGTTTCCTTGCGCTACCTCGCAAACGCGGGAGACAGCGAGAAAGCAAAAAAAAAAATATATATATATATATATATATATATATATATATATATATATTTTTTTTTTTTTTTTTTGGTAGGGGTGGATGTTAATTCATGAGTGGCAGTGTGGCGACGAGAATGGACGAAGGCAGCAAGTATGAATATGTACATGTGTATTGGGAAGGATCACAATTTTGCGCGTGATCAAGATATTCCTATGAGTCCACGAGGAAAATGAAACACGAAAAGTTCACAAGTGCACTTTCGTGTAATAATCACATCATCTGGGGAGACACAAGAGAGAAATATAACAGTCAGTTGTTATATCAACTGACTGTTAGATTTCTCTCTTGTGTCTCCCCTGATGATGTGATTATTACACGAAAGTGCACCTGGGAACTTTTCGTGTTTCTTTTTCCCCATGGGCTCATAGGAGTACATGTGTATGTATATATATGTCTCTGTATGTATATGTATGTTTACGTTGAAAGATATATATATGTATGTGTGCGTGTATGGGCGTGTATGTATATACATGTGTATATGGGTGGGTTGGGCTCCTCTTCGTCTATTTCCTTGCGCTACCTCGCTAACTCGGGAGACAGCGATTAAGTATGATAAATAAATGAAGATATTTTGTAGTGATGATATATATAATTATACAAACTACTGTATCGTTTTGCAAGCAATGAAGCTACGAAAAGGCTGAAAAAAAACACTTTACTGGAATGTCTTGTAAATGAAGATGGAAATGAGCCGTGTTTGCTCGTCCTGGGAATACAATCTCCGCTCTCCGGTGACGTCATGATCTCCGTTTTCTCTAGGGTTCAGTGGAGGTACAAGGGTCACTATGGTAGATGTAATTAATTTCAGCTTAAAAGTTATAAAGGAAGTGGAAAGTCTTTTTTTTTTTTATAAAATAAGCTGAGTTTGTTGTGTCAAAAAGTTTTAATTGAGATTTCGGGAACAAATCGGATGTTCTCTAACAAGAAGAGGACTCTGGGAAAAGGAAAACTTTCAAAATAAAGGAAAAAATGAAAATTAGATAAAAATTGGGTTAAAATTAAGATTGCAGAAAATTCGGGTTAAGCTATCTTTTCAAACATGTCAAATCAACGTAATTACTTTTTTCTTTTTTCTTTATGGGTTCTTTTAAAAGGCAAAGTAGACACAATTAACGGGCATAGGAAAAACACCTGTGTAACACTAGACCAGAATTTTCTACATACGTTTTAAATGGGAAATCAAAACGGCGTTTAATCCTTTAAATGGAATTTGGATATAAGTGATAAATGTTGAATTATCGCGTTAAATCTATTTTTTACTGTTCATACAGACATCACAGATGACAAAAAGGTTCACTGCCGACAAAAATGTCACTGATGTCAAAAATGTCACTGATGTCAAAAATGTCACTGATGTCAAAAATGTCACTGATGTCAAAAATGTCACAAAAAGAAATGGCCCAACCCACCCACATACACATGTGTATACATACACATCCACACACGCAAATATACATACCTATACATTTCATCGTATACATATATATACATACACAGACATATACATATATACAGATGTACATAATTCATACTTGCTGCCTTTATTCACTCTCGTCGCCACCCCGCTACACATGAAATGACACTCACCTCCCCCTATGTGTGCGAGGTAGCGCTAGGAAAAGACAACAAAGGCCACATTCGTTCACACTCAGTCTCTAGCTATCAAAGGTAATGCACCGAAACCACAGCTCCCTCTCCAAATCCAGGCCCCACAGAACTTTCCATGGTTTACCTCAGACGATTCACATGCTCTGCATCAATCCATTGACAACACGTTGACCCCGGTATACCACATCGTTCCAATTCACTCTATTCCTTGCATGCCTTTCACTCTCCTGCATGTTCAGGCCCCGATCGCTCAAAATCATTTTCACTCCATCCTTCCACCTCCAATTTGGTCACCCACTTCTCGTTCCCTCCACCTTTGACACATATATCCTCTTGGTCAATCTTTCCTCACTCATTCTCTCCATGTGACCAAACCATTTCAACACACCCTCTTCTGCTCTCTCAAACACACTCTTTTTATAACCACACATCTCTCTTACCCTTACATTACTTACTCGATCAAACCACCTCACACCACTTATTGTCCTCAAACATCTCGTTTCCAACACATCCACCCACCTCCGCACAACTCTATCCATAGCCCACGCCTCGCAACCATATAACATTGTTGGAACCACTATTCCTTCAAAAATACCCATTATTGCATCCCGAGATATTGTTCTCGCCTTCCACACATTCTTCCACACATTCATTAGCTGCCATATCCACTCCCAGATATCTAAAACACTTCACTTCCTTCGGTTTTTCTCCATTCAAACTTACCTCCCAATTGACTTGACCCTCAACCCTACTGTACCTAATAACCTTGCTCTTATTCACATTTACTCTCAGCTTTCTTCTTTCACACATTTTACCAAACTCAGTCACCAGCTATATATATATATATATATATATATATATATATATATATATATATATATATATATATATATACTATCCCTGGGGATAGGGGAGAAAGAATACTTCCCACGTATTCCCTGCGTGTCGTAGAAGGCGACTAAAAGGGGAGGGAGCGGGGGGCTGGAAATCCTCCCCTCTCAATTTCTTTTTAAATTTCCAAAAGAAGGAACAGAGAAGGGGGCCAGGTGAGGATATTCCCTCAGTGGCCCAGTTCTCTGTTCTTAACGCTACCTCGCTAACACGGGAAATGGCGAATAGTTTGAAAAAAAAAAAAATATATATATATATATATATATATATATATATATATATATATATATATCATGCAGGGAGAGGGGGGTGTCATTTCATGTGTAGCGGGATGACGACGAGTGAATAAAGGCAGCAAGTATGAATTATGCACATGTGTATACATGTATATGCCTGTGTATGTATATATATGTATATGTCTGTGTATGTATATATATGTATACGATGAAATGTGTAAGTAGGTATATGTGCTTGTCTGGATGTGTATGTGTATACATGTGTATGGGGGGGGGTTGGGCCATTCTTTCGTCTGTTTCCTTGCGCTACCTCGCTAACGCGGAAGACAGCGACAAAGTATGTTAAAAAAAGAAAAGAAATAATATATACATATGTATATATATATATATATATATATATATATATATATATATATATATATATATATATATATTATCCCTGGGGATAGGGGATTAAGAATACTTCCCACGTATTCCCTGCGTGTCGTAGAAGGCGACTAAAAGGGGAGGGAGCGGGGGGCTGGAAATCCTCCCCTCTCGTTTTTTTTTAATTTTCCAAAAGAAGGAACAGAGTGGGGCCAGGTGAGGATATTCCAAAAAAGGCCCAGTCCTCTGTTCTTAACGCTACCTTGCTAACGCGGGAAATGGCGAATAGTTTGAAAAAAAAAATGTATAATTTATATGTATGTATTAGTGCGTGTGTGGGCGTTTATGTATATACAAGTATATGTGGGTGGGTTGAGCCATTCCTCGTCTGTTTTTCTGCGCTGCCTCGCTGACGCGGGAGACGGCGATTGAGTATAATATAAGGGCATAAAAATGTTACATATATACTAAACATATATGTATCATATATGTTACATATATACTACATTTTCATATATGTGAGGAAGTTATATATGATATGTATTAGTAGAAGAATAAACCTAATACTAGGATTTGATTTTATGTCTCGTGTTGCTTGTTTATTCTAATGCTAACAAGCCAATTGAATGGTTATTACGTACTTTGCCTCGTTCGCAGCCCTTGTGGTTGAATCATCCCTTACTCTTCACGCTTCCAAAACTGAACACAGTATTCAAGGAGGGGCCTCACTCACTCACTCACTCACTCACTCACTCACTCACTCACTCACATGAATATTGATCATTTGTCCATTTTTCATCCATCTTATTCACCGTTATCCACCCCTTACATGTATCCTTCCACACACACACACACACACACACACAACCCTACACACACAATCCTACACACATCCACTACACACACAACCCTATACGCACAACCCTACGCACATACCCACTACACACACCCACTACACACACAACCCTATACACACAACCCTAAGCACATACCCACTACACATAACCCTACACACATACCCACTATACACACAACCCTAAGCACATACCCACTACACACACCCACTACACACATAACCCTACACACATACCCACTATACACACAACCCTAAAAACACCCACTACATACACAAACCTACACACACCCACTACACAAACAACCCTAGACGCACCCACTACACACACAACCTATACACGCAACCACTACACACACAATCCTAGACACATACCCACTACACACAGAACCCTACACATACCCACTACACACACACAACCTTACACACATACCCACTACACACACAACCCAACACATACCCACTACACACACCCACCCACCCACCAAACACACACAACCCGACACACCCACTACAAACACAACTCTACACAGACATACTACACACACATAACCCTGCACACACACCCACTACACACACAACCCAACACATGCCCACTACATATACCACTACACAAACACACACACACACCACACACACACATATACGCCACACACCACAACAACACGCAACACACACCACGCGCGCGCGCGCGGCCTGCCTGTGTACCACCAAAACACAAAGAATTCCTCTCTGAAAAACTAGAAATAAAACTTTCGAGTTAAGACTCATTGAATTTAGCATCTCCCCTTTCCCCTTAACCCCCTTCCTAGCCCCATATAACACCCCCCCCCACGTGAAATACAGTATTTGATAAACCCCCCCCAAAAAAAGCCAGTCAGGCCTGGAGAGAGAGAGAGAGAGAGAGGAGATGAGAGGAGAGAGGAGAGAGGAGAGAGATTTCACACAATATGTACCTAACCTGAATTTTATGTAACTTCTCCTTCCTATCAATCATTTTGCATTAACTTGTTTATAAATATATATACATTATATATATATATATATATATATATCTATATTATTATATATATATATATATATATATATATCTATATAAATATATATATAAGATATATAAAGATATATTATATATATATATATATATATATATATATATATAACATATATATATATAATATCTTTTAAACTATTCGCCATTTCCCGCGCCAGCGAGGTAGGCCGTAAGAACAGAGGACCGGGCCCCTTATGGAACATCCTTACCTAAGGCCCTTTCTCCTGTTCCTTCTTTTGGTAAATTTAAAAAAAAATAAAAGAGAGTGGGAGGATTTCCAGCCTCCGCTCCCATCCCTTTTAAGTCGCCTTCTTACGAACACGCAGGGATTACGTGGAAATTCTTTCTCCCCGATCCCCAGGGATATATATATATATATATATATATATATATATATATATATATATATATATATATATATATATATATATATATATATATATACCATCTCTGTACGATTACAGACTAAGCACCGAGGATGAGTTTAAGCCTCAGAGGGACAAGCCAGCCCTCAAGGTTACAACTCGTTGTCCTGGAGTGTAAGCTGGCACGAGGCAGGGTTTCGTGTGAGGCTTGTGCTCCTGCAGCTGGGTTGTGGGGAGGGAGAAACAGTGAGTCAGGCTGGCTGACAATACACTCCTACGACTCCTAACTTTTCTTGAATCCAATTTTGCCAAGTTTGCAAACCATGTGGGAAGGGTCCATTATTGTCACCCTAGCTGGATTCTGGAAGGAAGCCGACGTATTTCTATGCAAATGGCTTTATATATATATATATATTTATATATATATATTCTATATATATATTGAGATATTATATATATTTATATATTTTTATATGTATTATTCATTTTATTCTGCTTCGTCGCTGTCTCCCGCGTAGCGGATGTACCGCAAGGAAACAGACGAATGATATGGCCCAAACCCACACACTAGATCTGTACATAACATACAAGTCCACACACGCGAAATATACATACCTATAACATTCTCAGTGTATACATATATATACACACTACAGACATATGCTTATTAACATGCACTCCAATTCCTCACTGTCTGCCTTTATTTCATTCCTGCGCCTCACTCGCCACACATGGAATATACATTCCCCTCCCCTCTTGTGTGCGACGTTAGGCGCTAGGAAAAGACAACAAAGGCCATTCGTTCCACTCTGTCTCCAGCCGTCAGCAAATAATGCGCGAAAACCACAGTCCTTTTACATCCAGGCCCCACAGAACTTTCCATGGTTTTTACCCCAGGACGCTTCACAGGCCCTGATTTCATCCATATCGACAGCATCGACCCCGGGTTTTACCAGTCGATCCAATTCGCTCTCATTCCTTGCCCGCCTTCACCCTCCTGCATTGTTCAGGCCTCGATCACTAAAATCTTTTTCATCCTATCTCTCCACCTCCAATTTGGTCTCCAACTTTCTCTCGTTCCTCACCTCCGACCATATTTATCTCTTGGTCATTCTTTCCTCACTCATTCTTCTCCATGTGCCCAACCATTTCAAAACACCTCTTCTGCTCTCTCAACCACGCCTTTTTATTTCACATTTCTCTCTACCTTACATTACTTACTCGATTTCAAACCACCTCACACCACTTTTTGTCCTCGAACATCTCATTCTAAGACATTCCACCCTCTGCGCAAAAACTCTATCCATAGCCCACGCGTCGCAACCATACAACATTGTTGGTAACACTATTCTTTCAAATCTTTATGTGAATAAGAGCAAGGTTATTAGGTACAGTAGGGTTGAGGTCCCAGTAATTGCGGAAGGTAAGTTTGAATGGACAGAATAACCTGGAGGGAAGTAAAGCGTTTAGATATCTGAGAGTGGTTGAGCATAGCGGATGGAACCATGAAGCGGAAGTGGAATCATAGGGTAGGGGAGGGGGCGAAAAATTCTTGGGAACCTTGATGAATGTTTGGAAGTCGAAACATTATCCCTGAAAGCAAAAATGGGTATGTTTGAAGGATAGTGGTTCCAACAATGTTGTATGGTTGCGAGGGCGGTTGTATGGATCGAGTTGTGTGAGGAGGTTGGATTGTGTGGAAAATGAGATGTTTGAGGACAATATGTGGTGTGAGGTGGTTGATTCGGTAGTAATGGGAAGGGTTTATAGAGAGATTTGTGTGGTAATAAAGAGTGTGGTCGAGAGAGCAACAGAGAGTGTTTTGAATGGTTTTGGTTCACATGGAGAGAATGATCGTGAGGAAGATGACCAACGAGGATATATGTGTCAGAGTGGATGGGAACGAGAAGTGGAAGACAATTGGAGGTGGAAGATGGAGTGAAAAAAAGATTTTGAGTGATCGGACTCTGACTGAGGAGGAGTGATAACGTGCAAGGAATAGAGTGAGGTTGAACGATGTGGATATACCGAGGTTCGACGTGCTGTCAATGGGTTGAACCAGGGCACTGTGAAGCGTCTAGGGTAAACATGGAAAGTTGATGTGGGGCCTGGATGTGGAAGGGAAAACTGGGGTTTCGGGCATTATTACATGACAGCTAGTGGTGAAGTGTGAACGAATGGGGCCTTTGTTGTCTTTTCCTAGCGCTACCTCGCACACTAATGAGGGGGGAGGGGGATGTTATTCACGAGTGGCGAGGTGGCAGGTGGGAATAAATAAAGGTAGACAGTTTTATGTATGATGCACATGTGTATATATGTATATGTCTTCTGTGTGTTATATTATATGTGTACCATGAGATGTATAGGTATGTGTATTTGCGTGTGTGGACGTGTCTGTGTATACATGTTATGTGGGTGGTTGCGCCTTTCTTTCGTCTGTTTCCGTTGCGCTATCCTCGCTAACGCGGGAGACAGCGACAAAGCAAAATAAATGAATACAAAAAGATATATATATATATATTATGAATATATATTATATATATTATATGATTATATATATATATATATTATATATATATATATATATATATATATAGACTTTTTTTTTTTTTCTTTTTTTTTTGCTTTGTCGCTGTCTCCGCGTTTGCGACTGGTTAGCGCAAGGAAACAGACGGAAAGGAAAATGGCCAAACCCACCCCCTACCCTATGTATATTCATACGTCCCACACGCTATTATACATACTACACAGCTTTCCATGGTTTACCCCAGAGACGCTTCACATGCCTTGATTCAATCCACTGTCAGCACGCATCACCGTGTTATACCTCATCGCTCCAATCCACTCTATGCCTGCATCCTTTTCACCCTCCTGCTATGTTAGGCCGATCACACAAAATCTTTTTCACTCCATCTTTCCACCTCAAATTTGGTAATGTCTCCCTCTTCTCCTTCGTTCCCTCACTCCGACACATCTATCCTCTTGGTCAATTCTTTCTCATCTCATTTCTCTCCATTGTGCCAAACCATTTCAAATCACCTCTCTTTTGCTCTCTCAACCACGCTCTTTTTATTTCCACACATCTCTCTTACCCTTACGTTACTTACTCGATCAAACCACCTCACACCACACATTGTCCTCAAACATCTCATTTCCAGCACATCCATCCTCCTGCGCACAACTCTATCCATAGCCCACGCCTCGCAACCATACAACATTGTTGGAACCACTATTCCTTCAAACATACCCATTTTTGCTTTCCGAGATAATGTTCTCGACTTCCACACATTCTTCAAGGCTCCCAGAATTTTCGCCCCCCTCCCCCACCCTATGATCCACTTCCGCTTCCATGGTTCCATCCGCTGCCAGATCCACTCCCAGATATCTAAAACACTTCACTTCCTCCAGTTTTTCTCCATTCAAACTCACCTCCCAATTGACTTGACCCTCAACCCTACTGTACCTAATAACCTTGCTCTTATTCACATTTACTCTTAACTTTCTTCTTCCACACACTTTACCAAACTCAGTCACCAGCTTCTGCAGTTGCTCACATGAATCAGCATCTCAGCCGCTGTATCATCAGCGAACAATCAACTGACTCCACTTTCCCATGCCTCTCTCATCCAACAGACTTATACTTGCCCCTCTTTCCAAATACTCTTGCATGTCACTCCCTTACAAACCATCCATAACTCAAATTAAACAACCATGGGAGACATCACACACACTGCCGCAAACCTTACATTCACTGTGAACCCAATGCACTTTACTCTCTTCCTACACGTACAACATGCTTACTCCTCGATAAAAACTTTTCACTGTTTCTAATATTGCCTCCCTCACCATATATTCTTTATACCTTCCACAGGCATCTCTATCAACTACTATCTTATGCTTCTCCAGATCCATAAATTGCTACATACAATCCATTTGCTTTTTTAAGTAGTATTTCTCACATTACATTCTTCAAAGCAAAACACCCTGATCACACATCCTCTACCATTCTGAATCCACACTGCTCTTCCCCAGTCTGATGCTCTGTACATGCCTTCAACCTCTCATCAATACCCTCCCATATAATTTACAGGAAATACTCAACAAACTATTATACCTCTGTAATTTGAGCCACTCCTTTATCCCCTGTGCTTTGTACAAGGGCACTGGCCCGGCATTCCGCCATCTCAAGGCACTACACATGAGTCATACTATATTAATAACCTTACCAACCAGGCTCAACAATACAGTCACCCCCTTTTTTAAAGAAATTCCACTGCAATACCATCCAAGGTTTATAAGTACAGTGGGTTGGGGTCAAGTCAATTGGGAGGTAAGTTTGGAATGGAGCAAAATGAGTATGTAAAGTGTTTTAGAATCTGGACGTGGATCTGGCGCGGATGAAACCATGGAAGCGGAAGTGGATCATAGGGTGGGGAGGGGGCGAAAATTTTGGGAGCCTTGAAAAATGTGTGGAAGTCGAGAACATTATCTCGGAAAGCAAAAATGGGTATGTTGAGGGAATAGGGGTACCAACAATGCTGTATGGGTTGCGAGGCGTGGGCTATGGATAGAGATGTGCGCAGGAGGATGGATGTGCTGGAAATGAGATGTTTGAGGACAATGTGTGGTGTGAGGTGGTTTGAGCGAGTAAGTAGCGTAAGGGTAAGAGAGATGTGTGGAAATAAAAAGAGCGTGGTTGAGAGAGCAGAAGAGGGTGTTTTGAAATGGTTTGGGCACATGGAGAGAATGAGTGAGGAGAGATTGACCAAGAGGATATATGTGTCGGAGGTGGAGGGAACGAGGAGAAGAGGGAGACCAAATTGGAGGTGGAAAGATGGAGTGAAAAAGATTTTGTGTGATCGGGGCCTGAACATGCAGGAGGGTGAAAGGAGGGCAAGAAATAGAGTGAATTGGAGTCATGTGGTATACAGGGGTTGACGTGCTGTCAGTGGATTGAAGCAAGGCATGTGAAGCGTCTGGGGTAAACCATGGAAAGCTGTGTAGGTATGTATATTTGCGTGTGTGGACGTGTGTATGTACATGTGTATGGGGGGGGGGGGGTTGGGCCATTTCTTTCGTCTGTTTCCTTGCGCTACCTCGCAAACGCGGGAGACAGCGACAAAGTATAAAAAAAAAAAAAAAAAAAAAAAAAATATATATATATATATATATATATATATATATATATATATATATATATATATATATATATGTATTATTCATTTTATCTTGCTTCGTCGCTGTCTCCTGCGTTAGCGAGGTACCGCAAGGAAACAGACGAAAGAAATGGCCCAACCCACCCACATAGACTTGTACATACATACACGTCCACACACGCAAATATACATACCTATACATCTCAGTGTATACATATATATACACACACAGACATATGCATATATACACATGCACACAATTCACACTGTCTGCCTTTATTCATTCCCATCGCCACCTCGCCACACATGGAATAACATCCCCCTCCCCCTCATGTGTGCGAGGTAGCGCTAGGAAAAGACAACAAAGGCCCCATTCGTTCACACTCTGTCTCCAGCCGTCATGCAATAATGCCCGAAACCACAGCTCCCTTTCCACATCCAGGCACCACAGAACTTTCCATGGTTTACCCCAGACGCTTCACATGCCCTGATTCAATCCATTGACAGCACGTCGACCCCGGTATACCACGTCGATCCAATTCGCTCTATTCCTTGCCCGCCTTTCACCCTCCTGCATGTTCAGGCCTCGATCACTCAAAATCTTTTTCACTCCATCTCTCCACCTCCAATTTGGTCTCCCACTTCTCCTCGTTCCCTCCACCTCCGACATATATATCCTCTTGGTCAATCTTTCCTCACTCATTCTCTCCATGTGCCCAAACCATTTCAAAACACCCTCTTCTGCTCTCTCAACCACGCTCTTTTTATTTCCACATTTCTCTCTTACCCTTACATTACTTACTCGATCAAACCACCTCACACCACATATTGTCCTCGAACATCTCATTTCCAGCACATCCACCCTCCTGCGCACAACTCTATCCATAGCCCACGCGTCGCAACCATACAACATTGTTGGAACCACTATTCTTTCAAACATTATGTGAATAAGAGCAAGGTTATTAGGTACAGTAGGGTTGAGGGTCAAGTCAATTGGGAGGTAAGTTTGAATGGAGAAAAACTGGAGGAAGTAAAGTGTTTTAGATATCTGAGAGTGGATCTGGCAGCGGATGGAACCATGGAAGCGGAAGTGAATCATAGGGTAGGGGAGGGGGCGAAAATTCTGGGAACCTTGAAGAATGTTTGGAAGTCGAAACATTATCCCTGAAAGCAAAAATGGGTATGTTTGAAGGAATAGTGGTTCCAACAATGTTTTATGGTTGCGAGGCGTTGGCTATGGATAGAGTTGTGCGCAGGAGGTTGGATGTGCTGGAAATGAGATGTTTGAGGACAATATGTGGTGTGAGGTGGTTTGATCGAGTAAGTAATGGAAGGGTAAGAGAGATGTGTGGTAATAAAAAGAGTGTGGTCGAGAGAGCAAAAGAGAGTGTTTTGAAATGGTTTGGTCACATGGAGAGAATGAGTGAGGAAAGATTGACCAAGAGGATATATGTGTCAGAGGTGGAGGGAACGAGAAGTGGAAGACCAAATTGGAGGTGGTAAGATGGAGTGAAAAAGATTTTGAGTGATCGGGACCTGAACATGCAGGAGGGTGAAAGGCGTGCAAGGAATAGAGTGAGTTGGAACGATGTGGTATACCGAGGTCGACGTGCTGTCAATGGGTTGAACCAGGGCATGTGAAGCGTCTAGGGTAAATCATGGAAAGTTGTGTGGGGCCTGGATGTGGAAAGGGAACTGTGGTTTCGGTGCATTATTACATGACAGCTAGAGAGTGAGTGTGAACGAATGGAGCCTTTGTTGTCTTTTCCTAGCGCTACCTCGCACACATGAGGGGGGAGGGGGATGTTATTCCAAGTGTGGCGAGGTGGCGGTGGGAATAAATAAAGGTAGACAGTATGAATTATGCACATGTGTATATATGTATATGTCTCTGTGTGTATATATATGTGTACATTGAGATGTATAGGTATGTGTATTTGCGTGTGTGGACGTGTATGTATATACATGTGTATGTGGGTGGGTTGCGCCATTCTTTCGTCTGTTTCCTTGCGCTACCTCGCTAACGCGGGAGACAGCGACAAAGCAAAATAAATGAATAAAAAGATATATATATATATATATATGAATATATATATATATATATATATATATATATATATATATATATATATATATATATATATATATATTTTTTTTTTTTTTTTTTTTTTTTTGCTTTGTCGCTGTCTACCGCGTTTGCGAGGTAGCGCAAGGAAACAGACGAAAGAAATGGCCCAACCCACCCCCATACACATGTATATACATACGTCCCCACACGCAAATATACATACCTACACAGCTTTCCATGGTTTACCCCAGACGCTTCACATGCCTTGATTCAATCCACTGACAGCACGTCAACCCCGGTATACCACATCGCTCCAATCCACTCTATGCCTTGCCCTCCTTTCACCCTCCTGCATGTTCAGGCCCCGATCACACAAAATCTTTTTCACTCCATCTTTCCACCTCCAATTTGGTCTCCCTCTTCTCCTCGTTCCCTCCACCTCCGACACATATATCCTCTTGGTCAATCTTTCCTCACTCATTCTCTCCATGTGCCCAAACCATTTCAAAACACCCTCTTCTGCTCTCTCAACCACGCTCTTTTTATTTCCACACATCTCTCTTACCCTTACGTTACTTACTCGATGAAACCACCTCACACCACACATTGTCCTCAAACATCTCATTTCCAGCACATCCATCCTCCTGCGCACAACTCTATCCATAGCCCACGCCTCGCAACCATACAACATTGTTGGAACCACTATTCCTTCAAACATACCCATCTTTGCTTTCCGAGATAATGTTCTCGACTTCCACACATTCTTCAAGGCTCCCAGAATTTTCGCCCCCTCCCCCACCCTATGATCCACTTCCGCTTTCATGGTTCCATCCGCTGCCAGATCCACTCCCAGATATCTAAAACACTTCACTTCCTCCAGTTTTGCTCCATTCAAACTCACCTCCCAATTGACTTGACCCTCAACCCTACTGTACCTAATAACCTTGCTCTTATTCACATTTACTCTTAACTTTCTTCTTTCACACACTTTACCAAACTCAGTCACCAGCTTCTGCAGTTTCTCACATGAATCAGCCATCAGCGCTGTATCATCAGCGAACAACAACTGACTCACTTCCCAAGCTCTCTCATCCCCAACAGACTTCATACTTGCCCCTCTTTCCAAAACTCTTGCATTCACCTCCCTAACAACCCCATCCATAAACAAATTAAACAAGCATGGAGACATCACACACCCCTGCCGCAAACCTACATTCACTGAGAACCAATCACTTTCCTCTCTTCCTACACGTACACATGCCTTACATCCTCGATAAAAACTTTTCACTGCTTCTAACAACTTACCTCCCACACCATATATTCTTAATACCTTCCACAGAGCATCTCTATCAACTCTATCATATGCCTTCTCCAGATCCATAAATGCTACATACAAATCCATTTGCTTTTCTAAGTATTTCTCACATACATTCTTCAAAGCAAACACCTGATCCACACATCCTCTACCACTTCTGAAACCACACTGCTCTTCCCCAGTCTGATGCTCTGTACATGTCTTCACCCTCTCAATCAATATCCTCCCATATAATTTACCAGGAATACTCAACAAACCTATACCTCTGTAATTTGAGCACTCACTCTTATCCCCTTTGCCTTTGTACAATGGCACTATGCACGCATTCCGCCAATCCTCAGGCACCTCACCATGAGTCATACATACATTAAATAACCTTACCAACCAGTCAACAATACAGTCACCCCCTTTTTTAATAAATTCCACTGCAATACCATCCAAGGTTATTAAGTACAGTAGGGTTGAGGGTCAAGTCAATTGGGAGGTAAGTTTGAATGGAGCAAAACTGGAGGAAGTAAAGTGTTTTAGATATCTGGGAGTGGATCTGGCAGCGGATGAAACCATGGAAGCGGAAGTGGATCATAGGGTAGGGGAGGGGGCGAAAATCCTGGGAGCCTTGAAGAATGTGTGGAAGTCGAGAACATTATCTCGGAAAGCAAAAATGGGTATGTTTGAAGGAATAGTGGTCCCAACAATGTTGTATAGTTGCGAGGCGTGGGCTATGGATAGAGTTGTGCGCAGGAGGATGGATGTGCTGGAAATGAGATGTTTGAGGACAATGTGTGGTGTGAGGTGGTTTGATCGAGTAAGTAACGTAAGGGTAAGAGAGATGTGTGGAAATAAAAAGAGCGTGGTTGAGAGAGCAGAAGAGGGTGTTTTGAAATGGTTTGGACACATGGAGAGAATGAGTGAGGAAAGATTGACCAAGAGGATATATGTGTCGTAGGTGGAGGGAACGAGAAGTGGGAGACCAAATTGGAGGTGGAAAGATGGAGTGAAAAAGATTTTGTGTGATCGGGGCCTGAACATGCAGGAGGGTGAAAGGAGGGCAAGGAATAGAGTGAATTGGATCGATGTGGTATACCGGGGTTGACGTGCTGTCAGTGGATTGAATCAGGGCATGTTAAACGTCTGGGGTAAACCATGGAAAGCTGTGTAGGTATGTATATTTGCGTGTGTGGACGTATGTATATACATGGGTATGGGGGTGGGTTAGGCCATTTCTTTCGTCTGTTTCCTTGCGCTACCTCGCAAACGCGGGAGACAGCGAGAAAGCAAAAAAAAAAAAAAAATAAATATATATATATATATATATATATATATATATTTTTTTTTTTTTTTTTTTTTTTGGTAGGGGTGGATGTTAATTCATGAGTGGCAGTGTGGCGACGAGAATGGACGAAGGCAGCAAGTATGAATATGTACATGTGTATTGGGAAGGATCACAATTTTGCGCGTGATCAAGATATTCCTATGAGTCCACGAGGAAAATGAAACACGAAAAGTTCACAAGTGCACTTTCGTGTAATAATCACATCATCTGGGGAGACACAAGAGAGAAATATAACAGTCAGTTGTTATATCAACTGACTGTTAGATTTCTCTCTTGTGTCTCCCCTGATGATGTGATTATTACACGAAAGTGCACCTGGGAACTTTTCGTGTTTCTTTTTCCCCATGGGCTCATAGGAGTACATGTGTATGTATATATATATGTCTCTGTATGTATATGTATGTTTACGTTGAAAGATATATATATGTATGTGTGCGTGTATGGGCGTGTATGTATATACATGTGTATATGGGTGGGTTGGGCTCCTCTTCGTCTATTTCCTTGCGCTACCTCGCTAACTCGGGAGACAGCGATTAAGTATGATAAATAAATGAAGATATTTTGTAGTGATGATATATATAATTATACAAACTACTGTATCGTTTTGCAAGCAATGAAGCTACGAAAAGGTCGAAAAAAAACACTTTACTGGAATGTCTTGTAAATGAAGATGGAAATGAGCCGTGTTTGCTCGTCCTGGGAATACAATCTCCGCTCTCCGGTGACGTCATGATCTCCGTTTTCTCTAGGGTTCAGTGGAGGTACAAGGGTCACTATGGTAGATGTAATTAATTTCAGCTTAAAAGTTATAAAGGAAGTGGAAAGTCTTTTTTTTTTATATAAAATAAGCTGAGTTTGTTGTGTCAAAAAGTTTTAATTGAGATTTCGGGAACAAATCGGATGTTCTCTAACAAGAAGAGGACTCTGGGAAAAGGAAAACTTTCAAAATAAAGGAAAAAATGAAAATTAGATAAAAATTGGGTTAAAATTAAGATTGCATAAAATTCGGGTTAAGCTATCTTTTCAAACATGTCAAATTAACGTAATTACCTTTTTCTTTTTTCTTTATGGGTTCTTTTAAAAGGCAAAGTAGACACAATTAACGGGCATAGGAAAAACACCTGTGTAACACTAGACCAGAATTTTCTACATACGTTTTAAATGGGAAATCAAAACGGCGTTTAATCCTTTAAATGGAATTTGGATATAAGTGATAAATGTTGAATTATCGCGTTAAATCTATTTTTTACTGTTCATACAGACATTACAGATGACAAAAAGGTTCACTGCCGACAAAAATGTCACTGTCAAAAATGTCACTGATGTCAAAAATGTCACTGATGTCAAAAATGTCACAAAAAGAAATGGCCCAACCCACCCACATACACATGTATATACATACACATCCACACACGCAAATATACATACCTATACATTTCATCGTATACATATATATACATACACAGACATATACATGTATACAGAAGTACATAATTCATACTTGCTGCCTTTATTCACTCTCGTCGCCACCCCGCTACACATGAAATGACACTCACCTCTCCCTATGTGTGCGAGGTAGCGCTAGGAAAAGACAACAAAGGCCACATTCGTTCACACTCAGTCTCTAGCTATCATATGTAATGCACCGAAACCACAGCTCCCTCTCCAAATCCAGGCCCCACAGAACTTTCCATGGTTTACCTCAGACGATTCACATGCTCTGCATCAATCCATTGACAACACGTTGACCCCGGTATACCACATCGTTCCAATTCACTCTATTCCTTGCATGCCTTTCACTCTCCTGCATGTTCAGGCCCCGATCGCTCAAAATCATTTTCACTCCATCCTTCCACCTCCAATTTGGTCACCCACTTCTCGTTCCCTCCACCTTTGACACATATATCCTCTTGGTCAATCTTTCCTCACTCATTCTCTCCATGTGACCAAACCATTTCAACACACCCTCTTCTGCTCTCTCAAACACACTCTTTTTATAACCACACATCTCTCTTACCCTTACATTACTTACTCGATCAAACCACCTCACACCACTTATTGTCCTCAAACATCTCGTTTCCAACACATCCACCCACCTCCGCACAACTCTATCCATAGCCCACGCCTCGCAACCATATAACATTGTTGGAACCACTATTCCTTCAAAAATACCCATTATTGCATCCCGAGATATTGTTCTCGCCTTCCACACATTCTTCCACACATTCATTAGCTGCCATATCCACTCCCAGATATCTAAAACACTTCACTTCCTTCGGTTTTTCTCCATTCAAACTTACCTCCCAATTGACTTGACCCTCAACCCTACTGTACCTAATAACCTTGCTCTTATTCACATTTACTCTCAGCTTTCTTCTTTCACACATTTTACCAAACTCAGTCACCAGCTATATATATATATATATATATATATATATATATATATATATATATATATATATATATATATATATACTATCCCTGGGGATAGGGGAGAAAGAATACTTCCCACGTATTCCCTGCGTGTCGTAGAAGGCGACTAAAAGGGGAGGGAGCGGGGGGCTGGAAATCCTCCCCTCTCGTTTTTTTTTAATTTTCCAAAAGGAACAGAGAGGGCCAGGTGAGGATATTCCAAAAAAGGCCCAGTCCTCTGTTCTTAACGCTACCTTGCTAACGCGGGAAATGGCGAATAGTTTGAAAAAAAAAAATGTATAATTTATATGTATGTATTAGTGCGTGTATGGGCGTTTATGTATATACAAGTGTATGTGGGTGGGTTGGGCCATTCCTCGTCTGTTTTTCTGCGCTACCTCGCTGACGCGGGAGACGGCGATTGAGTATAATATAAGGGCATAAAAATGTTACATATATACTAAACATATATGCATATATGTTACATATATACTACATTTTCATATATGTGAGGAAGTTATATATGATTTGTATTAGTAGAAGAATAAACCTAATACTAGGATTTGATTTTATGTCTCGTGTTGCTTGTTTATTCTAATGCTAACGAGCCAATTGAATGGTTATTACGTACTTTGCCTCGTTCGCAGCCCTTGTGGTTGAATCATCCCCTACTCTTCACTCTTCCAAAACTGAACACAGTATTCAAGGAGGGGCCTCACTCACTCACTCACATGAATATTGATCATTTGTCCATTTTTCATCCATCTTATTCACCGTTATCCACCCCTTACATGTATCCTTCCACACACACACACACACACAACCCTACACACACAATCCTACACACACCCACTACACACACAACCCTATACGCACAACCCTACGCACATACCCACTACACACACCCACTACACACACAACCCTATACACACAACCCTAAGCACATACCCACTACACATAACCCTACACACATACCCACTATACACACAACCCTAAAAACACCCACTACACACACAAACCTACACACACCCACTACACAAACAACCCTAGACACACCCACTACACACACAACCCTATACACGCAACCACTACACACACAATCCTAGACACATACCCACTACACACAAAACCCTACGCATACCCACTACACACACACACAACCTTACACACATACCCACTACACACACAACCCAACACATACCCACTACACACACCCACCCACCCACCAAACACACACAACCCGACACACCCACTACAAACACAACTCTACACAGACCCACTACACACACATAACCCTGCACACACACCCACTACACACACAACCCAACACATGCCCACTACATATACCCACTACACACACACACACACACACACACACACACACACATATACGCACACACACACACACACGCACACACACACACGCGCGCGCGCGCGGCCTGCCTGTGTACCACCAAACACAAGAATTTCTCTCTGAAAAACTAGAAATAAAAACTTTCGAGTTAAGACTCATTCAATTTAGCATCTCCCCTTTCCCTTAACCCCTTCCTAGCCCCATATAACACCCCTCCCCCACGTGAAATACAGTATTTGATAACCCCCCCAAAAATAAAAACCAGTCAGGCCTGGAGAGAGAGAGAGAGAGAGAGAGAGAGAGAGAGAGAGAGAGAGAGAGAGAGAGAGAGAGAGAGAGAGAGAGAGTTCATCATTGCATTACGAAGGGGGTCAATTCTCGTGCATAACGGGGGTGGGGGGGGTTGGGGGGGTAATTCATGTATAAGTAATTTCAAGTAATCTTAAGTGTCTTTTTTTTTTTAAGTAATTAGATCATGGTTAAGGTGTTCAGTTATCCTTGAAGAGGACAGCGTTGCAAACGTCAAGAAGCGTGCGCTGGTAACAGTGAGGTAAACTGTGACGAATGAGGTAAACTTGACAGGCAGGCGAGACACTGTCACACATGTGCATTTCACTGCAAAGTCTGCTGCTTATAGTGAAGAAAACTGTTTACAGTGAGGTAAACTGTTTATAGAGAGGTAAACCCTTTATATCGAGGTAAACTGTTTATAGAGAGGTAAACCCTTTATATCGAGGTAAACTGTTTACAATTATGTAAACTATTTATAGTGGTGTGAACTGCCTTTAGTGAGGCACGCAATTTATAGTGATGTAAACTGTTTGTAATGATGTAAACTGTTTACAGTGAGGTAAACTGTTTAAAGCGATTAAACTCTTTATAGTGGTGTAAACTGCTTAGAGTGAGGTCAGCTATTCATAGTGATGTACACTGTTAATAGTGATGTAAACTATTTACTGTGAGGTAAACTGTTTCTGGGAATGCAAACTGTTTATAGTGGTATAAACTGCCTATAGTAAGGTAACCTATTTATAGCGATATAAACTGTTTATAGTGATGTAAACTGCTTACAGTGAGGTAAACTGTTTATAGCTATGCAAACCTTTATAGTGGTGTGAACTGCTTATAGTGAGGTAAACTATTTATAATGATGTAAACTGTTTATAGTGATGCAAACTGTTTACAGTGAAGTAAATGTTTATAGCAGTGTAAACTGTTAAAAGTAGTGTAAACTGCTTATAGTGAGGTAAGCTGTTCGTATTGATGTAAATTGTTTATAATGATGTAAACAGTTAATGGTGATGTAAACCGTTTATAGTGAGGTAAACTGTTTACCCTGAGGTAAACAGACTGTGTGTACATACAGTAGTGTATGTTTATGGTGTATATATCCCCTTTATCATTGCCTGTTTCAGTTCTATGCAAATGCAATTATTCATGTTGCAATACTGATAATACACACATGCAATTACCTTTATTGCATGTTCCCTGCGCCGCTTTCTATTACATAATTACATAGGATAATCAAGAATTATCATTATTACCATTATTACTATTGTTACTGTAATTACTATTGTCATTCGTATTATCATAATTATTATTATTATGATTATCATTATTAATATCATTACTATTATGATCATGATTATTATCATTATCAATATTATCATTATTAGTATTATTATCACCATCATTATCATTATCATTATCATTATTGTCATTCTTATTATTACTATTATTACTATATTCATTATTGTCATTATTATTATTATTATTATTATCATTATTATTATTACTATTATTACTATTATTATTATTATCATTATGATTATTATCATCATTATTATTATCATTATCATTATTATTATTATCATTATTATTATTATCATTATTATTATTATTATTATTATTATTATTATTATTATTATTATTATTAACATTATTATTATTATCATCATTGTTATTATTACAATCATTAGTATTATCATTATTATTATTATTATCATTATTATTATCATTACTATTATCATTATTATTATTATTATTATTATTATTATTATTATTATTATTATTATTATCATTATTATTTTTATTATTATTATTATTATCATTATTATTATTATTATTATTATTATTATTATTATTATTATTATTATCATTATTATCAACATTATCATTATCATTAACACTATCGTCATTATCATTATCATTAATATAATTATTATCATCATTATTGTTAGCAGTATCATCATTATCTTTCCACCGGCACCCCCCCCCCCCCCCCCAGTACCACACATCATCCTGGGGAAACCAAAACACCCTCTGGCTGGAAACATATTCCCAGAACACACACAAAAAAAAATCCCTTTTGGTGTTCCATGTCATCCCTAAAATGATCCTTCCCCTCCCTAAAATATAAAAGGCCTCACAACACATTCTTCTATAAGCTCAAATGGCCGACAAAAGACATTTTAGAAAACAAGAGGACATTGGAACTAGCCTTATTAGCACTAGCCTCATTATAAGTCTTCTACAAGCTGGAGCACCTCAATTCAACCCTACAAAAATACTGTCTTAAAACTTTTGGTGGACAATCTTTGTCAACTCAGACCAGGTACGAAAGTATTATATTTTCCCTAAGCGAAGTTAAAAAGGATTATAGCGCTCTCTTTTATAAAAAGTATTGAAGTTATTCGTAAATGATTTTTACGAAATGTTGCATTCCAGTTACCTCCGTGGAGTCGAGTCTATATAGGTTCCAATACTGGCGGCGGCAATCAGCCAACTGTTCACCCAGCTGTTTATCATTTTCCCCTGTGGGGTTGGTAGATAAATGAGGTACTTGGATTAGGGTTGTATATATATATATATATATATATATATATATATATTTCATTTTTTTTATTTGCTTTGTCGCTGTCTCCCGCGTTAGCGAGGTAGCGCAAGGAAACAGACGAAAGAATGGCCCAACACACCCATATACACATGTATATACATACACGCCCACACACGCAAATATACATACCTATACATCTTAATGTACACATATATATACACACACAGGCATATACATATATACACATGTACATAATTCATACTGTCTGCCTTTATTCATTCCCATCGCCACCTCGCCACACATAGAATAACAACCCCCTCCCCCCACATTTGTGCGAGGTAGCGCGAGGAAAAGACAACAAAGGCCCCATTCATTCACACTCAGTCTCTAGCTGTCATGTAATAATGCACCGAAACCACAGCTCCCTTTCCACATCCAGGCCCCACACAACTTTCCATGGTTTACTACAGACGCTTCACATGCCCTGGTTCAATCCACTGACTGCACGTCGACCCCGGTATACCACATCGTTCCAGTTCACTCTATTCCTTGCACGCCTTTCACCCTCCTGCATGTTTAGGCCCCGATCACTCAAAATCTTTTTCACTCCATCTTTCCACCTCCAATTTGGTCTCCTACTTCTCGTTCCCTCCACCTCTGACACATATATCCTCTAGGTCAATCTTTCCTCATTCATTCTCTCCATATGACCAAACCATTTCAAAACACCCTCTTCTGCTCTCTCAACCATACTCTTTTTATTTCCACACATCTCTCTTACCCTTACATTACTTACTCGATCAAACCACCTCACACCACATATTGTCCTCAAACATTTCATTTCCAGCACATCCACCCTCCTGCGCACAACTCTATCCATAGCCCACGACTCGCAGCCATATAACATTGTTGGAACCACTATTCCTTCAAACATAGCCATTTTTGCTTTCCGAGATAATGTTCTCGACTTCCACACATTCTTCAAGGCTCCCAGAATTTTCGCCCCCTCCCCCACACTATGATTAACTTCCGCTACCATGGTTCCATCCGCTGCCAGATCCACTCCCAGATATCTAAAACACTATACTTCCTCCAGTTTTTCTCCATTCAAACTTACCTCCCAATTGACTTGACCCTCAACCCTACTGTACCTAATAACCTTGCTTTTATTCACATTTACTCTTAACTTTCTTCTTTCACACACTTTACCAAACTCAGTCACCAGCTTCTGCAGTTTCTCACATGAATCAGCCACCAGCGCTGTATCATCAGCAAACAACAACTGACTCACTTCCCAAGCTCTCTCATCCACAACAGACTGCATACTTGCCCCTCTTTCCAAAACTCTTGCATTCACCTTCCTAACAACCCCATCCATAAACAAATTAAACAACCATGGAGACATCACACACCCCTGCCGCAAACCTACATTCACTTAGAACCAATCACTTTCCTCTCTTCCTACACGTACAGATGCCTTACATCCTCGATAAAAACTTTTCACTGCTTCTAGCAACTTGCCTCCCACACCATTATTCTTAATACCTTCCACAGAGCATCTCTATCAACTCTATCATATGCCTTCTCCAGATCCATAAATGCTACATACAAATCCATTTGCTTTTCTAAGTATTTCTCATATACATTCTTCAAAGCAAATACCTGATCCACACATCCTCTACCACTTCTGAAACCACACTGCTCTTCCCCAATCTGATGCACTGTACATGCCTTCACCCTCTCAATCAATACCCTCCCATATAATTTACCAGGAATACTCAACAAACTTATACCTCTGTAATTTGAGCACTTACTCTTATCCCCTTTGCCTTTGTACAATGGCACTATGCAATAAATAAATGAATAAATAAATAAATAAGTATATATATATATATATATATATATATATATATATATATATATATATATATATATATATATATATATATATATATATATATATATATATTTCAAACTATTCGCCATTTCCTGCATTAGCAAGATATCGTTAAGAACAGAGGACTGGGCCTCTGAGGGAATATCCTCAATTGGCCCCCTTCTCTGTTCCATCTTTTGGAAAAAAAAAATATGTATATATATATATATATATATATATATATATATATATATATATATATATATATATATTTATCTATTTTTTTTATTTTGCTTTGTCGCTGTCTCTCGCGTTAGCGAGGTAGCGCAAGGAAAAAGACGAAAGAATGGCCCAACCCGTCCACATACACATGTATATACATACACGTCCACACAAGCAAATATACATACCTATACATCTCAATGTACACATATATATACACACACACACATATACATATATACACATGTACATAATTCATACCGTATGCCTTTATTTGTTCCCATCGCCTCTTCGCCACACATGGAATAACAACCCCCTCCCCCCTCATGTGTGCGAGGTAGCGCTAGGAAAAGACACCGAAGGCCCCATTCGTGTAATAATGCACCGAAACCACAGCTCCCTTTCCACATCCAGGCCCCACACAACTTTCCACGGTTTACCCCAGACGCTTCACATGCCCTGGTTCAATCCATTGACAGCACGTCGACCCCGGTATACCACATCGTTCCAATTCACTCTATTCCTTGCACGCTTTTCACCCAACTGCATGTTCAGGCCCCGATCACTCAAAATCTTTTTCACTCCATCTTTCCACCTCCAATTTGGTCTCCCACTTCTCGTTCCCTCCACCTCTGACACATATATCTTTCTTGGTTAATCTTTCCACACTCATTCTCTCAATGTGACCAAACCATTTCAAAACACCCTCTTCTGCTCTCTCAACCACGCTCTTTTTATTTCCCCACATCTCTCTTACCCTTACATTACTTACTCGATCAAACCACCTCACACCACATATTGTCCTCAAACATCTCATTTCCAGCACATCCACCCTCCTGCGCACAACTCTATCCATAGCCCATGCCTCGCAACCATACAACATTGTTGGAACCACTATTCCTTCAAACATACCCATTTTTGCTTTCCGAGATAATGTTCTCGACTTCCAAACATTCTTCAAGGCTCTCAGGATTTTCGCCCCATCCCCCACCCTATGGTTCACTTCCGCTTCAATGGTTCCATCCGGTGCCAGATCCACTCTCAGATATCTAAAACACTTTACTTTCTCCAGTTTTTCCCCATTCAAACTTACGTCCCAATTGACTTGACCCTCAACCAGAGAGCATCTCTATCAACTCTATCATATGCCTTCTCCAGATCCATAAATGCTACATACAAATCCATTTGCTTTTCTAAGTATTTCTCATATACATTCTTCAAAGCAAACACCTGATCCACACATCCTCTACCACTTCTGAAACCACACTGCTCTTCCCCAATCTGATGCTCTGTACATGCCTTCACCCTCTCAATCAATACCCTCCCATATAATTTACCAGGAATACTCAACAAACTTATACCTCTGTAATTTGAGCACTCACTCTTATCCCCTTTGCCTTTGTACAATGGCACTATGCAAGCATTCTGCCAATGCTCAGGCACCTCACCATGAGTCATGCATACATTAAATAACCTTACCAACCAGTCAACAATGCAATCACCCCCTTTTTTAATAAATTCCACTGCAATACCATCCAACCTGCTGCCTTGCCGGCTTTCATCTCCGTAAAGTTTTTACTACCTCTTCTCTATTTACCAAATCATTTTCCCTAACCTCTCACTTTGCACACCACCTCGACCAAAACACCCTATACCTGCCACTCTATCATCAAACACATTCAACAAACCTTCAAAATACTCACTCCATCTCCTTACATCACCACTACTTGTTATCACCTCCCCATTAGCCCCCTTCACTGAAGTTCCCATTTGCTCCATTGTCTTACGCACTTTATTTACCTCCTTTCAGAACATCTTTTTATTCTCCCTAAAATTTAATGATACTCTCTCACCCCAACTCTCATTTGCCCTCTTTTTCACCTCTTGCACCTTTCTCTTGACCTCCTGTCTCTTTCTTTTATACATCTCCCACTTATTTGCATTTTTGCCCTGCAAAAATCGTCCAAATGCCTCTCTCTTCTCTTTCACTAAATATAAATATGAATATATATATATATATATATATATATATATATATATATATATATATATATATATATATATATATATATATATTTCACTTGGGGACACTGAGCACAACCGTACCATATCAGGGGCCGCCTCCTACCGGCCGATAAATCCACTAATCTTTCTCTCTTTTTTTTTGGGTTGGGTTGGCGGGCACCGCGACGCGTGTGATTAATTCGTTCATTTAACTTTTATCCCCAGCCTCTGCTATGTGTGGGGAGGGGGGGGATGGGGATGAAGGGGATGAAGGGGAGGAAGGGGAGGAAGGGGAATGGGGGGGAGGGAGGAAGGGGAGGAAGGGGAAAGGGGAATGTGGGGGGAGATGAGGAACTGCTACTTGTGCTGGTGAGGGCCCGAGTTCCCAGGTACCTCTCCCTCCCTCTCCTCTCGTCTCGTCTCGCCACTCTTGAGTGGGATCTGTTACGTAGGCTGAGTGGGTCGGTCGGGGGGGGGGGGGTGTCCGTAACTCGCGCTGGTAACTCGCTGGTTAAGGCCGGGGTAACTCCTCGCTGGTTCAGATTTGGAGGAACTCGCTGGTTAAGTTCTGAGGAACTCGCTCATTCAGAACGGAGTAACTCGCTGGTTAAGACCTTAGTAACTCGCTAATCAAGACCTGAGTGACTCGCTAGTTAAGACCGGAGTAACTCGCTAATCAAGACCTCAGTAACTCGCTAAATAAGACCTGAGTAACTCGCTAATCAAGACCTCAGTAACTCGCTAAAATAGACCTGAGTAACTCGCTAATCAAGACCTCAGTAACTCGCTAATTAAGACCTGAGTGAGTCACTTAATTAGACCAGAGCAGTTCGCTCGTAAAGACCTAACTCGCTAATTAAGACCTGATAACATCGCTAATAAAGACCTAACTCGCTAATTAAGACCTGATAACATCGCTAATAAAGACCCAACTCGCTAATTAAGACCTGATAACATCGCTAATAAAGACCTAACTCGCTAATTAAGACCTGATAACATCGCTAATAAAGACCTAACTCGCTAATTAAGACTTGAACAGCTTGCTAAACTATCAAGCTATGAGCGCTCGCTAATCAGGACCTAAGTAACTCGCTAATTAAGACCAGCGAAGCGCTAGCTGATTAAGACGTGGGTAGTTTTCTACCTAAGTCCTTGTTCTCTAGTTTGACGCCAGATACCACGCCCATTTTCTCTAGTGAAATGGCAAGTAACGCCTCCTTGTTCTCTAGTTGGATGCCAGATACCACGCCCACGTTCTCTAGTGTAATGGCAAGTAACGCCTCCTTGTTCTCTAGTCTTGTGGGAAGTCTTAGCATTGCGGTCTCTAGTCTCTGGGGATGTGAAAAAGTCTTATTCTTATTGGCCTTTTCTTTAATCAAGCCCTTGTTTTCTAGCGGGTAACAGTCCTCTGTTTTCTAAGTCCCTGTTCTCTAGTTCTGGGAAGTGACAAGCCCTCGTTCTCTACACGGTTTTCTAAGCCCCTGTTCTCTAGTCTGGAGATACGTGGTAAGTCCCCGTTCTCTAATCTGGGGATACGTGGTAAGTCCCCGTTCTCTAAGCCTTGTGGCGAGTAACAAACCCCTGTTTTCTATTCCCTTGTTTTCTAGTCTTGTTGCAAGGAACATATCCCCTGTTTTCTACACTTTTGTTCTCTAATCTTGAGGTACGCAATAAACCCCCTGTTTTCTAGATCCCTCACCCCCCCCACGCCCCCCCAACCCCCGTGTTATCTAATACCTTGTTTTCTAGTCTTTGGTGGTGTGTGTGTGTGTGTGTGTGTGTGTGTGTGTGTGTGTGTGTGTGTGTAGAAGCAGGGGGATTAAGGAGGGGGGTGTGGGGGTGGGTGTGGGGGTGTGGGGGTGGGTGTGGTGGGTGTGGGGGTGGGTGGTGGGTGTGGGGGTGGGTGGTGGGTGTGGGTGGGTGTGGCGGTGTGGGGTGGGTGTGGTGGGTGTGGGGGTGGGTGTGGTGGGTGTGGGGGTGGGTGTGGGGGTGTGGGGGTGGGTGTGGTGGGTGTGGGGGTGGGTGTGGTGGGTGTGGGGGTGGGTGTGGTGGGTGTGGGGGATGGGTGGGTGGGGGGGGCGGGGTCAGAGTAACATACGAGCCAAATTTGCATAGACAATATCCATCTCTCACCCCCCCTACCCCCACACCCCCCCTACCCCTTTCCCCCACACACCCCCCCTACCCCCACACACCCCCCCCACACAAGATATGGGATATCTGTTAATGCTCTTGTCTCCGAGCGTCCCACAGACGGCCCTCCCAACCCCCTATGATGCGAATGGGATTAAGTGGGATGCATAAATCCCTAAGACTTTTTTCCCAGGGCTTGGGGGGTGGGGGGGGTCGCCACGGTGGGGGAGGGGGATGGGGGGGCCTGGCAGCATGTGGGGTGGGGTGGGGGTTGGTGGGGGGGAGGGCAAATAAAGGGAATAAATCCACCCCCCCCCCCCAACCGACAGCTCGCTAAGCGAGTCTACAACTCGCTAAGTGAGTCTACAACTCGCTAAGTGAGTCTACAACTCGCTAAGTGAGTCTACAACTCGCTAACTGAGTCTACAGCTCGCTAAGCGAGTCTACAACTCGCTAAGCGAGTCTACAACTCGCTAAGTGAGTTTACAACTCGCTAAGTGAGTCTACAACTCGCTAAATCACTATATACGCTTCGGAGAGATCGCCAAATCACTCTATACGCTTCGGAGAGATCGCCAAATCACTCTATACGCTTCGGAGAGATCGCCAAATCACTCTATACGCTTCGGAGAGATCGCCAATTCATTCTACAGGCATTGGAGAGATCGCCAATTCATTCTACAGGCATTGGAGAGATCGCCAATTCATTCTACAGGCATTGGAGAGATCGCCAATTCATTCTACAGGCATTGGAGAGATCGCCAATTCATTCTACAGGCATTGGAGAGATCGCCAATTCATTCTACAGTTATTGGAGAGATCGCCAAATCACTCTACAGGCTTTGGAGAGATCGCCAAATCACTCTACAGGCTTCGGAGAGATCGCCAAATCACTCTACAGGCTTCGGAGAGATCGCCAAATCACTCTACAGGCTTTGGAGAGATCGCCAATTCATTCTACAGGCTTCGAAGAGATCGCCAAATCACTCTACAGGCTTCGCAGAGATCGCCAAATCACTCTAAAGTTTCGGAAAGAGATCGCCAAATCACTCTACAGGCTTCGGAGAGATCGCCAAATCACTCTACAGGCATTGGAGAGATCGCCAAATCACTCTACAGGCTTCGAAGAGATCGCCAAATCACTCTACAGGCTTCGGAGAGATCGCCAAATCACTCTACAGGCATTGGAGAGATCGCCAAATCACTCTACAGGCTTCGAAGAAATCGCCAAATCACTCTACAGGCTTCGGAGAGATCGCCAAATCACTCTACAGGCTTCGGAGAGATCGCCAAATCACTCTACAGGCTTTGGAGAGATCGCCAAATCACTCTACAGGCTTTGGAGAGATCGCCAAATCACTCTACAGGCTTCGGGGTGATCGTCAAATCACTCTACAGGCTTTGGAGAGATCGCCAAATCACTCTACAGACTTTGGAGAGATCGCCAAATCACTCTACAGGCTTAGGAGAGATCGCCAAATCACTCTACAGGCTTCGAAGAGATCGCCAAATCACTCTACAGGCTTCGAAGAGATCGCCAAATCACTCTACAGGCTTCGGAGAGATCGCCAAATCATTCTACAGGCATTGGAGAGATCGCCAATTCATTCTACAGGCATTGGAGAGATCGCCAATTCATTCTACAGGTATTGGAGAGATCGCCAATTCATTCTACAGGTATTGGAGAGATCGCCAATTCATTCTACAGGCTTCAGAGAGATCGCCAAATCACTCTACAGGCATTGGAGAGATCGCCAATTCATTCTACAGTTATCAATTCATTCTACAGTTCTACACCTTCATTAACACCTTCATTAACACCTTCATTAACAGCCTTCATTAACACCTTCATTAACACCTTCATTAACACCTTCATTAACAGCCTTCATTAACACCTTCATTAACACCTTCATTAACACCTTCATTAACACCTTCATTAACAGCCTTCATTAACAGCCTTCATTAACACCTTCATTAACATCTTCATTAACACCTTCATTAACACCTTCATTAACAGCCTTCATTAACACCTTCATTAACACCTTCATTAACAGCCTTCATTAACACCTTCATTAACAGCCTTCATTAACACCTTCATTAACATCTTCATTAACACCTTCATTAACAGCCTTCATTAACACCTTCATTAACAGCCTTCATTAACACCTTCATTAACACCTTCATTAACACCTTCATTAACACCTTCATTAACAGCCTTCATTAACACCTTCATTAACAGCCTTCATTAACACCTTCATTAACATCTTCATTAACAGCCTTCATTAACACCTTCATTAACAGCCTTCATTAACACCTTCATTAACATCTTCATTAACAGCCTTCATTAACACCTTCATTAACAGCCTTCATTAACACCTTCATTAACATCTTCATTAACAGCCTTCATTAACACCTTCATTAACAGCCTTCATTAACACCTTCATTAACACCTTCATTAACAGCCTTCATTAACACCTTCATTAACAGCCTTCATTAACACCTTCATTAACAGCCTTCATTAACATCTTCATTAACACCTTCATTAACAGCCTTCATTAACCCAGTCTACAGGATGCTCGTAGCAGCTTCTTAACCCTTTCGTCCTTTCCAAAGGCCTCAATAAATCTCACTTTCACCGGACTATTCTAGGCTGGTCCCCTTCCGCTCTACACATTTACATCCAGGAGTCTCTCTTCCACACGCCTATCAGTGAGTCGTGCAGTCCAAGAGTCTCTCTCTCTCTCTCTCTCTCTCTCTCTCTCTCTCTCTCTCTCTCTCTCTTCCACACGCCTATCAGCGAGTCGTGCCATCCAAGAGGGGGAAGGTGGGGGAGGGGGGGTGGGGAAAGGGGGGGAGGGGAATAAAGCTAGTAACTAGTTACATGGTGACGTCATGGCTCGTAAGATCCCACGGTTACTAGGTAACCTGTTACTTGCTCAAGTACTGTTCTAACAGTACAGATAACAATGTTATACTAGTGATATACTGAACATCTGTCTGTTATACTAGTGATATACTGAACATCTGTCTGTTATACTAGTGATATACTGAACATCTGTCTGTTATACTAGTAATATACTGAACATCTGTCTGTTATACTAGTAATATACTGAACATCTGTCTGTTATACTAGTAATATACTGAACATCTGTCTGTTATACTAGTGATATACTGAACATCTGTCTGTTATACTAGTAATATACTGAACATCTGTCTGTTATACTAGTCATATACTGAACATCTGTCTGTTATACTAGTAATATACTGAACATCTGTCTGTTATACTAGTAATATACTGAGCATCTATCCGTTATATTAGTAATATATTGAAATTTTTTATAATTATACTCACCTAATACGATGTTCTCTGACACGCCTGATCTGCAAAGGGAAAATAACATTTAGAAGAACACAGATCAACACGAATTCTATGTCACATATAGAAAAGTCATGTATGATCGAATCTATGGCACACACACACACACACACACACACACACACAGAAACACGATAAGTTCCCAAGTGCACTCTCGTGTAATAATCATATCATCAGAGGAGACACAAGAGAGAAATATAAGTCAGTTGATATAAATCGAAGAGACGAAGCTAGGACGCCATTTAGTAAACATGCGATTGTCTAAGACAGACAACGAGCGTATCATAAACTTATCATTTTAAAAATTTCATCAACAATAAAGTTATCTAATTTGTATAGACCATCACTAATATTAAGATTACAATTCTTTGTGTATTTGATAATAGGAGATTCAATGATATTTCTCGTGGTAATAGAGTTAGAGTTAATAACTGAGATGGCATTACTCCAGTCAATACAATGATCATAGTTTTTAACATGATTAAACAAGGCATTTGATTCTTGTCCCGTTCTTATACTATATTTATGTTGCTTAAGTCTAACAGAAAGATCCTTACCAGTCTGACCAACATAAAACTTATCACAATTTCCACATGGCACTTTATAGATGCATCCAGGAGAATTTTCTAAATTCCTGATTATGATATTCTTTATAGTATTATTGTTGCTAAAGGCAACATTTACATAAAAAGATTTAAGCAACATTAGAAGTAAAGTAAGATTATCATTAAAAGGGAGAACTAAACAATTCTTGGTGTCAATGGGAGGTTTGGGCTCAACTCTATAAAATGATTTCTTTGCTAACTTAAGGGATTTTTCAATGAAAGATCTAGGGCTACTTTAACTTAGATCCAATAGAATATATCTTCTCAAACTCATCATCAATAAACTCTGGACTGCAAATACGTAATGCCCTTAGGAACATAGATTGAAATGCTGATAATTTAACTCTGTCATGTTGAGATGAGTAATAATGGATATATGAGCATACATTGGTGGGTTTTCTGTATATGTGAAACTTAAACTTGTTTCCTTGCCTATGGATCATGCAATCTAAAAATGGTAACATACCATTATTTTCATTTCCTACAGTAAATTTGATGGAAGGTACTAAATTGTTAAGTAAAAGGAGAAATATTTGCAAATTTTCATTTGTTGGCCAAACACAATGAATATCATCTACATACCTAAACCAAATGTCTTACAACCCTCGAACACGAAGGTACGACCCTCGAACACGACTGTACGACCCTCGAACACGACGGTTCGACCCTCGAACACGAAGGTACGACCCTCGAACACGACGGTTCGACCCTCGAACACGACGGTACGACCCTCGAACACGACGGTTCGACCCTCGAACACGACTGTACGACCCTTGAACACGACTATACGGCCCTCGAACACGAAGGTACGACCCTTGAACACGACGGCACGACCCTTGAACACGACGGATACGACCCTCGAAGACGACGGTACGACCCTTGAACACGACGGTACGACCCTTGAACACGACGGCACGACCCTCTGACCCGTATGATCATGTCAAGGACCGCACCACGGCTAACAATGGGTCAATACCTTCTCCCTGTTGATGCAAAGCCATGACACAGTCCCGAGGGGTTTTCGAAAGCAGACCTCGAGGTAACTATGTAACATCATCCACCAAGACGCCACAACCTGGGCTGGGGGTCAGTCCATCAGTGGTCAGCTGAAGTGACTCGGTATTAGCAGGTGTTGACCTCCTGAACATGGCCGAGACGAGTGCGAGATGATGCTGGAGAGAGAAGACGTGAAGATCAACCTGATTGGTGGCACACAATTACCCAAGTGGTTCCATTTCCAACGCCAGAGATATAGTCATGTGACTTGGCTAACGATCTTGTGGAACATCAGTGGCTTTCGACTTCATGCCTTGGCTCACCTCACACATCGAGACCCACAAAATTCAAAGCGAATTTAGATCGTTTTGAAAAGGATTTATCGACAGGCGTGGATAAGAGCAGAGAACTATGACACTAGCTTGTTAATGGGTGAATAGTAATTACCCCTAAGTGGTTAGGCAATTAGAGTCAAATCTCCTTGTTTCAGGTGGTAGTCTCTGCAGCTATGCTACGCTCTTGTTACGCTCTTGTTACCACCGTAAACCATGACTATGACGTAGGTAATTCGCAAATTGGTGAGGTCAAACTGACCCAGGCAAATGGAGTGATCCACCATCACTACTGTTAAGGCTGTGTAGTTTCCACATTCGTCTAACAATCAGGGATGGTTGTATGACTGACACACCCTAGTGTTGCTGATGTGGGCTACCCAGCTCTACAAGGTGGGTTAGCAACACAGCAACACAGCAACACAGCAACACAGCAACACACCAACACACCAACACAGCAACACAGCAACACACCAACACAGCAACACACCAACACACCAACACAGCAACACACAACACACCAACACAGCAACACAGCAACACACCAACACAGCAACACAGCAACACACAACACACCAACACAGCAACACAGCAACACACCAACACAGCAACACAGCAACACACAACACACCAACACACCAACACACCAACATGCCAACACACCAACACACCAACACACCAACACAGCAACACACCAACATACCAACACACCAACACAGCAACACACCAACACAGCAACACAGCAACACAGCAACACACCAACACACCAACACACCAACATGCCAACACACCAACACACCAACACACCAACACAGCAACACACCAACATACCAACACACCAACACAGCAACACACCAACACAGCAACACACCAACACAGCAACACAGCAACACAGCAACACAGCAGCACACCAACACAGCAACACAGCAACACACAACACACCAACACAGCAACACAGCAGCACACCAACACAGCAACACAGCAACACACCAACACAGCAACACAGCAACACACAACACACCAACACAGCAACACAGCAACACACCAACACACCAACACACCAACACAGCAACACAGCAACACAGCAACACAGCAACACACCAACACAGCAACACACAACACACCAACACAGCAACACAGCAACACACCAACACAGCAACACAGCAACACACAACACACCAACACAGCAACACAGCAACACACCAACACAGCAACACAGCAACACACAACACACCAACACACCAACACACCAACATGCCAACACACCAACACACCAACACACCAACACAGCAACACACCAACATACCAACACACCAACACAGCAACACACCAACACAGCAACACAGCAACACAGCAACACACCAACACACCAACACACCAACATGCCAACACACCAACACACCAACACACCAACACAGCAACACACCAACATACCAACACACCAACACAGCAACACACCAACACAGCAACACAGCAACACAGCAACACAGCAACACAGCAGCACACCAACACAGCAACACAGCAACACACCAACACAGCACACAGCAACACACAACACACAACACAGCAACACAGCAACACACCAACACAGCAACACAGCATCACAGCAACACAGCAGCACACCAACACAGCAACACAGCAACACACCAACACAGCAACACACCAACACACCAACACAGCAACACACCAACACACCAACACACCAACACACCAACACAGCAGCACACCAACACACCAACACAGCAACACACCAACACACCAACACACCAACACACCAACACACCAACACACCAACACAGCAACACAGCAGCACACCAACACAGCAACACAGCAACACACCAACACACAACACACCAACACAGCAACACAGCAGCACACCAACACAGCAACACAGCAACACACCAACACACCAACACAGCAACACAGCAACACACCAACACAGCAACACAGCAACACAGCAACACACCAACACGGCAACACAGCAACACACCAACACAGCAACACACCAACACAGCCAACACACCAACACACCAACACACCAACACAGCAACACACCAACATACCAACACACCAACACAGCAACACACCAACACAGCAACACAGCAACACAGCAACACACCAACACACCAACACACCAACATGCCAACACACCAACACACCAACACACCAACACAGCAACACACCAACATACCAACACACCAACACAGCAACACACCAACACAGCAACACAGCAACACAGCAACACACCAACACACCAACACACCAACATGCCAACACACCAACACACCAACACAGCAACACACCAACATACCAACACAGCAACACAGCAACACAGCAACACAGCAACACAGCAACACACCAACACACCAACACACCAACATGCCAACACACCAACACACCAACACACCAACACAACAGCCCAACAACACAGCAACACACCAACACACCAACACACCAACACACCAACACACCAACACAGCAACATAAACTGACTATCAATGGAGGTCGTTAGAGGCTAGAGAGCTGGTTATGTTAACGACCCATTAGTGGACTTCTGAGTCGAACTGCTTCGATACTTCGAGACGAAAGGCTTCTCCTGAGTCGAACCCTTGCTCAAAATTCTCAAAAAGAGACGATGTGGTTTAGTCCGTCCCCTTCGATACACCAGCGCTACCTGTAGACGTCGGGAAACGACGTATATCAAGGAAAACATTGAGTGATAGAGCCACACAATGCGTCGCTCCCCCTCTACCACGAGTCACTGTTGTTACCTGAAAGCGAAACAGAACGAGGCAACATCTTGGCCCAGTGCTTCAAGAAAACGACCCGGAGCCGACGCTGATGAACACCTGGGGCCAGTCGTAGGCTAATTAACCCGAAACCAATCAAGAAAAACGACAGGGACGGGGGCAAATGATGAGAAGACGACGCATGGCTTCCTCCTCTACGTGAGGTCGTAACTTAGCGACGCTGTCGTGTTCAGTGCCACTTCCCACACACACACACACACACACACACACACACACTCGAGTGAGGCAGACGACTCGAACGAACTCATCCTTGGTTGATGGGACGCCTCAAACCCGACGTTCATGGGAGGCGGCAGCAGCAGCTCGTCTCAAGAAGACAGGATTTCGAAGTATGACGTACGACCTCGAAGTCTAGGGCCCTGACGTGTGGACATCGTCAGTGTATATTGTGAGGAGAAAGACGAGACCTGAAGGAAAGAAAATAAGACCACGAGAAGTAAAGAAGATTGTATTCAGGGGGCTTGACCTGGGGTGGAGCTGGTATGGGTTCGAGTCCTGGTTGCGGCAGTCTATCCACAATCAACTCAGCTGTTCATCTACCCTTCGGGGGCGGTTGATAAAATAGGTACCTGACTCAAGCTAGGATATATATACACACACACATATATATATATATATATATATATATATATATATATATATATATATATATATATATATATATATATATATATATATATATATATATATTCCTATGAGTCCACGGGGAAAATGAAACACGACGATAAGTTTCCGAGTGCACTTTCTTGTAATAATCACATCATCAGAGGAGACACAAGAGAGAAATATAACAGTTGATATACATCGAAGAGACGTAGCTAGGACGCCATTTGGTAAACATGTCATTGTCCAAGACAGACAACGAGCGTATCATAAACTTATTATGTGGACAAGAAAGTGAATTGTTTGCAAATTTTATCTCAGGTAACATATAGAAATATTGATCTTACTAAATATTGGAAGTCAGAATTGTGAACCCAGTAGGCCCGGCTGTTGTCCTAGCAACAGAATAATATTACATGACTGTAACGCTGAACTCTGACAGCTCATTATCTGACACTACAGAAACAAATCCTGTTGACTACAGTCATTTTGCTTTGGGATAATTATGTAATTTTCTCATCACGTTTGAAACCAGTGTGCAATGAACTTCAATACGGATATATATATATATATTTTTTTTTGAAATATTTTTTTATTGTCAAAAGAGAGAGAGAAAAAATATATATTGTAATGACTTTATCCAAAATTTTCTCTTTTACGAATATTGTATTTAAAAAAAATAATATTATAACACGATTTTTGAATGTGTTATTTGATCTCACAGTTCACAGATATGTACGCCAGATCTAACTCTGTTTTTCCTTCTTTTTCAATAAGAAAAATGTATATAACAAAATATATTATATATATATATATATATATATATATATATATATATATATATATATATATATGGGATTGTCTTGGACAATCACATGTTTACCAAATGGCGTCCTAGCTTCGTCTCTTCGATGTATATCAACTGACTGTTATATTTCTCTCTTGTGTCTCCCCTGATGATGTGATTATTACACGAAAGTGCACTTGGGAACTTACCGTGCTTCATTTTCCCCGTGGACTCATAGGAATATATATATATATATATATATATATATATATATATATATATATATATATATATATATAGATATATATATATATATATATATATATATATATATATATATATATATATATATATATATATATATATATATATATTCATGACGATACGACCCGTGATCACGACAGTACGACCCTTGATCACGACGGTACGACCCTTGATCACGACGGTACGACCCTTGAGCACGACGGTATGACCCTTGAGCACGACGGTACGACCCTTGAGCACGACGGTACGACCCTTGAGCACGACGGTTCGACCCTTGATCACGACGGTACGACCCTTGAGCACGACGGAACGACCCTCGAGCACAATGGCACGACCCTTACCCGCGTGGATATGACCTGGAACATGAGGAAACGACCTTTGGTCTTGCCTCCGAACTGACCTGTCCGGGTCGTGCTCGCGTACGTACTCAAAGGGTTAAAAGCCGGAAATACGAGCGGAAATGCTAACTTCCGGCTTATGTTCCCGTGAGAACGCTCAGTACCAGCTGGCGCAGCGGTGAAAACGCTCAGTACCAGCTGGCGCAGCGGTGAGAGTGCTCAGTACCAGCTGGTGCAGCGGTGAGAGTGCTCAGTACCAGCTGGTGCAGCGGTGAGAGTGCTCAGTAGCAGCTGGTGCAGCGGTGAGAGTGCTCAGTACCAGCTGGTGCAGCGGTGAGAGTGCTCAGTACCATCTGGTGCAGCAGTAGGAACGCTCAGTACCAGCTGGTGCAGCGGTGAGAGTGCTCAGTACCAGCTGGTGCAGCGGTGAAAACGCTCAGTACCAGCTGGTGCCGCGGTGAGAGTGCTCAGTAGCAGCTGGTGCAGCGGTGAGAGTGCTCAGTACCAGCTGGTGCAGCGGTGAGAGTGCTCAGTACCAGCTGGTGCAGCGGTGAGAGTGCTCAGTAGCAGCAGCTGGTGCAGCGGTGAGAGTGCTCAGTAGCAGCTGGTGCAGCGGTGAGAGTGCTCAGTACCAGCTGGTGCAGCGGTGAGAGTGCTCAGTACCAGCTGGTGCAGCGGTGAAAACGCTCAGTACCAGCTGGTGCAGCGGTGAGAGTGCTCAGTACCAGCTGGTGCAGCGGTGGGAGTGTTCAGTACCAGCTGGCGCAGCGGTGAGAGTGCTCAGTACCAGCTGGTGCAGCGGTGGGAGTGTTCAGTACCAGCTGGCGCAGCGGTGAGAGTGCTCAGTACCAGCTGGCGCAGCGGTGAAGGCAATGAGCACCAGCTGGAGTAGCGAGAAGAGAGCGCGCACGCGCCCAGTAGCTCCTGTGCATTGTAGCGGAGACCGCTAACTTTTCCACCTTCAATTCCAGCTTTCTTTCGCTGCTTTTGGGGGGGCGGGGAGCTTGCTTGCTTGAGATCCTGAAGATGTGGGAAGAAAATCAATAGATTATCTTGAGTTAGAGAAGGCGCTAACTTTCCGATGATGTAGCGGAGTTGGCTAAGTTACTGGTGATGACAGGTGAGCGCTAGCGCCAATAGCGGCTGATTCAGCGGGGAATGCTAACTCTCATGGTAGGTAGCGAGTGCTGCTAATTTTCCGATGGTGTAGCGAAGACTGCTTAAAGACTATTAAAGTAGCAAGGACTGCTAACGTACAGCATAAGTAGCAAAGGCTGCTAACTACCATTACTGTGTGTTCCCAATTCTCATCTGTACTTTTATGTGTTCCCAATTTCCTCTCTATTACATGTGTTTCCAATTTCATTTGTATTACCAAGTATTCCCAATTTTAACATGTATTACCAAGTATTCCCAATTTTAACATGTATTACCAAGTATTCCCAATTTTAACATGTATTACCAAGTATTCCCAATTTTAACATGTATTACCAAGTATTCCCAATTTTAACATGTATTACCAAGTATTCCCAATTTCATCTCTATTACCAAGTATTGCCAATTTTAACATGTATTACCAAGTATTCCCATTTTAAACTGTATTACCAAGTATTCCCATTTTTAACATGTATTACATGTATTCCCATTTTTAAACATGTATTACCAAGTAATTTCCCATTTTAACATGTATTACCAAGTATTCCCAATTTTAACATTTGTATTACCAAGTATTCCCAATTTCATTCTATTACCAAGTATGCCAATTTTAAACATGTATTACAAGTATTCCCCAATTTTACCATGTATACCAAGTATTCCCAATTTTAACATGTCTTACAAGTATTCCCAATTTTAACATGTTATTTACCAAGTATTCCCCAATATTAACATGTATTACCAAGTATTCACAATTTTAACATGTATTACCAAGTTATTCCCAATTTCATTTGTTTTTACCAAGTATTCCCAATTTCATCTGTATCACCAAGTATTCCCAATTTCATCTGTATTACCAAGTATTCCCAATTTCATTTGTATTACCAAGTATTCCCAATTTCATTTGTATTACCAAGTATTGCCAATTTCATTTGTAATTACCAAGTATTCCCAATTTCATCTGTATTACCAAGTATTCCCAATTTCATTTGTATTACCAAGTATTCCCAATTTCATTTGTATTACCAAGTATTCCCAATTTCATCTGTATCACCAAGTTATTCCCAATTTCATCTGTATTACCAAGTATTCCCAAATTTTATTTGTATCATCAAGTATTCCCCAAATTTCATCTGTATCACCAAGTATTCCCCAAATTTTCAACTGTATTACCAAGTATTCCCAATTTCATCTTTTATTACCAAGTATTCCCAATTTTAATCTGTATCACCAAGTATCCCAATTTTATCTGTAATTACCAAGTATTTCCCCAAATTTTATTTGTTTACCAAGTATTTCCCAATTTCATTTGTATTACCAAGTATTCCCAATTTCATCTGTATCACCCAAGTATTCAATTTTTATCTGTTTTTACCAAGTATTCCCAATTTTTAACTTGTATTACCAAGTATTCCAATTTTAACTTTTATTACCCAAATATTCCCAATTTTAAATTGTATTACCAAGTATTCCCAATTTCCTCTGTATTACCAAGTATTCCAATTTTAACTTGTATTACCAAGTATTCCCAATTTCATCTGTATTACCAGTATTCCCAATTTTATCTGTATTACCAAGTATTTCCAATTTAATCTGTATTACCAAGTATTCCCAATTTCATCTGTATTACCAAGTTTTCCCCAAATTTCATCGTATTACCAAAGTATTCCCAATTTCATTTGTATCACCAATTTATTCCAATTTTAACTTGTATTACCAAGTATTCCATTTATCTGTATTACCAAGTATTCCCAATTTCATCTGTATTACCAAGTATTTCCAATTTCATTGTATTACCAAGTTTCCCAATTTCATCTGTATTACCAAGTATTGCCAATTTCTCTGTATCACCAAGTATTCCAATTTCATCTGTATTACCAAGTATTGCCAATTTCATCTGTATCACCAAGTATTCCCAATTTATCTGTATTACAAGTATTGCCAATTTCATCTGGTATTTCCAAGTATTCCAATTTCATCTGTATTCCCAAGTATCCCAAATTTTCATCTGTATTACCAAGTATTCCCAATTTCATCTGTAATACCAAAAGTTTTCCAATTTCATTTGTATCCCAAGTATTCCAATTTTAACTTGTATTACCAAGTATTCCAATTTCATCTGTATTCCCAAGTATTCCCAATTTCATCTGTATTACCAAGTATTCCAATTTCATTGTATTACCAAGTATTCCCAATTTCATCTGTATTACCAAGTATTGCCAATTTCATCTGTATCACCAAGTATTCCCAATTTCATCTGTTTTACCAAGTATTGCCAATTTCATCTGTAATCACCAAGTATTCCAATTTCATCTGTATTACCAAGTATTGCCAATTTCATCTGTATTACCAAGTATTCCCAATTTCATCTGTTTTTACCAAGTATTGCCAATTTCATCTGTATCACCAAGTATTCCCAATTTTAACTTGTATTACCAAGTATTCCAATTTCATCTGTATTACCAAGTATTTGCCAATTTTAACTTGTATTACCAAGTATTGCCATTTCATCTGTATTACCAAGTATTGCCAATTTTAACTTGTACTACCAAGTTTTCCAATTTTTAACTTGTATTACCAAGTATTCCCAATTTCATCTGTATTACCAAGTATTCCCCAATTTCATCTGTATTCCCAAGTATTCCCAATTTCATCTTTATTCCCCAAGTATTGCCAATTTTAACTTGTATTTACCAAGTTTCCCAAATTTTTAACTTGTATTACCAAGTATTGCCATTTTCCTCCATATACCATGTGTTCCTAATTGGTGTGTCCTCACGGTTGGTAACGCGCCCCCTCACTGTTACTTAACCAAATCACAAAAAGAAGTAGATTAGGCTCAGGGGAGGTGTGTGTGTGTGTGTTGTTTTGGGGGTGGTGTGTGTATTGTGGTGTGTGTGTTGTGTGTGTGTGTGTGTGTGGGGGTGTTGTTGTGTGTGTGTGTGTGTTGTGTGTGTGGTGTTTTTGTGTGTGTGTTTTGTGTGTGTGTGTGTGGTGTGTGGTTTTTGTGTGTGGTGTGTGTGTGTGTTGTGTGTGTGTGTTTGGTGTGTGTTGTGTGTGTGTGTGGTTGTGTTGTGTGTGTTTTGTTTTTTACAGGGGCACACAACACACACACACACCACACAACAAAACACCACAAAAACACAACACCACACAACAACACACACAACACACACACACCACACACACACACACACAACCACCACACACAACACACCAACAACACACACACACACACACAAACACACACACACACAACACACACACACAAACACACACACACACACACAAAACACACACCACACACACACAACACACAACACCACACACAACAACCAACACCACACACCACAACCACACAGCAACACACCAACACAGCAGCACAGCAACACACCAACACAGCAACACACCAACATAGCAACACAGCAACACACCAACACACCAACACAGCAGCACACCAACATAGCAACACAGCAACACAGCAACACAGCAAAACACCAACACAGCAACACACCAACACAGCAACACACCAACACACCAACACACCAACACAGCAGCACAGCAACATAGCAACACAGCAACACAGCAACACAGCAACACAGCAGCACAGCAACACAGCAACACACCAACATAGCAACACACCAACATAGCAACACAGCAACACACCAACACAGCAGCACAGCAACACACCAACACAGCAGCACACCAACACAGCAACACACCAACACAGCAACACACCAACATAGCAACACAGCAACACAGCAACACAGCAACACACCAACACAGCAACACAGCAACACACCAACACACCAACACAGCAACACAGCAACACACCAACACAGCAACACAGCAGCACAGCAACACACCAACACACCAACACAGCAACACACCAACACACCAACACAGCAGCACAGCAACACAGCAACACAGCAACACACCAACACACCAACACAGCAACACAGCAACACACCAACACAGCAACACAGCAACACAGCAACACACCAACACACCAACACAGCAACACACCAACACACCAACACAGCAGCACAGCAACACAGCAACACAGCAACACAGCAACACACCAACACAGCAGCACACCAACACACCAACACACCAACACAGCAACACAGCAACACAGCAGCACACCAACACAGCAACACAGCAACACACCAACACAGCAACACAGCAACACACCAACACACCAACACAGCAACACAGCAACACACCAACACAGCAACACAGCATCACAGCAACACAGCAGCACACCAACACAGCAACACAGCAACACACCAACACAGCAACACACCAACACACCAACACAGCAACACACCAACACACCAACACACCAACACACCAACACAGCAGCACACCAACACACCAACACAGCAACACACCAACACACCAACACACCAACACACCAACACACCAACACACCAACACAGCAACACAGCAGCACACCAACACAGCAACACAGCAACACACCAACACACCAACACACCAACACAGCAACACAGCAGCACACCAACACAGCAACACAGCAACACAGCAACACACCAACACAGCAACACAGCAACACACCAACACAGCAACACAGCAACACAGCAACACACCAACACGGCAACACAGCAACACACCAACACAGCAACACACCAACACACCAACACAGCAACACAGCAACACAGCAGCACACCAACACAGCAACACAGCAACACACCAACACAGCAACACAGCAACACACCAACACAGCAACACAGCAACACAGCAACACAGCAGCACACCAACACAGCAACACAGCAACACACCAACACAGCAACACACCAACACAGCAACACAGCAACACACCAACACACCAACACAGCAACACACCAACACACCAACACACCAACACAGCAACACAGCAACACAGCAACACAGCAGCACACCAACACACCAACACACCAACACACCAACACAGCAACACACCAACACAGCAACACAGCAACACAGCAACACACCAACACACCAACACACCAACACACCAACACAGCAACACAGCAACACAGCAACATAGCAACATAGCAGCACAGCAACACACCAACACACCAACACACCAACACAGCAACACACCAACACAACAGCCCAACAGCACACCAACACACCAACACACCAACACACCAACATAAACTGACTATCAATGGAGGTCGTTAGAGGCTAGAGAGCTGGTTATGTTAACGACCCATTAGTGGACTTCTGAGTCGAACTGCTTCGATGCTTCGAGACGAAAGGCTTCTCCTGAGTCGAACCCTCACTCAGAATTCTCAGAAAGAGACGATGTGGTTTAGTCCGTCCCCTTCCATACACCAGCGCTACCTGTAGACGTCGGGAAACGACGTATATCAAGGAAAACATTGAGTGATAGAGCCACACAATGCGTCGCTCCCCCTCTACCACGAGTCACTGTTGTTACCTGAAAGCGAAACAGAACGAGGCAACATCTTGGCCCAGTGCTTCAAGAAAACGACCCGGAGCCGACGCTGATGAACACCTGGGGCCAGTCGTAGGCTAATTAACCCGAAACCAATCAAGAAAAACGACAGGGACGGGGGCAAATGATGAGAAGACGACGCAAGGCTGCCTCCTCTACGTGAGGTCGTAACTTAGCGACGCTGTCGTGTTCAGTGCCACTTCCCACACACACACACACACACACACACACACACACACTCGGGTGAGGCAGACGACTCGAACGAACTCATCCTTGGTTGATGGGACGCCTCAAACCCGACGTTCATGGGATGCGGCAGCAGCAGCTCGTCTCAAGGAGACAGGATTTCGAAGTATGACGTACGACCTCGAAGTCTAGGGCCCTGACGTGTGGACATCGTCAGTGTATATTGTGAGGAGAAAGACGAGACCTGAAGGAAAGAAAATAAGACCACGAGAAGTAAAGAAGATTGTATTCAGGGGGCTTGACCTGGGGTGGAGCTGGTATGGGTTCGAGTCCTGGTTACGGCAGTCTGTCTACAATCAACCCAGCTGTTCATCTACCCTTCGGGGGCGGTTGATAAAATAGGTACCTGACTCAAGCTAGGATATATATATATATATATATATATATATATATATATATATATATATATATATATATATATATATATTTATATATATATATATATATATATATATATATATATATATATATATATTCCTATGAGTCTACGGGGAAAATGAAACACGACGATAAGTTCCCGAGTGCACTTTCTTGTAATAATCACATCATCAGAGGGGACACAAGAGAGAAATATAACAGTTGATATACATCGAAGAGACGTAGCTAGGACGCCATTTGGTAAACATGTCATTGTCCAAGACAGACAACGAGCGTATCATAAACTTATTATGAGGACAAGAAAGTGAATTGTTTGCAAATTTTATCTCAGGTAACATATAGAAATATTGATCTTACTAAATATTGGAAGTCAGAATTGTGAACTCAGTAGGCCCGGCTGTTGTCCCGGCAACAGGATAATATTACATGACTGTAACGCTGAACTCTGACAGCTCATTATCTGACACTACAGAAACAAATCCTGTTGACTAAAGTCATTTTGCTTTGGGATAATTATGTAATTTTCTCATCACGTTTGAAACCAGTGTGCAATGAACTGCAATACGGATATATATATATATACATATATTTTTTTTTTTAAATATTTTTTTATTGTCAAAAGAGAGAGAGAAAAAATATTTATTGTAATGACTTTATCCAAAATTTTCTCTTTTACGAATATTGTATTTAAAAAAAATAATATTATAACACGATTTTTGAATGTGTTATTTGATCTCACAGTTCACAGATATGTACGCCAGATCTAACTCTGTTTTTCCTTCTTTTCCAATAAGAAAAATGTATATAACAAAATCTATTATATAAATATATATATATATATATATATATATATATATATATATATATATATATATATATATATATATATGGGATTGTCTTGTACAATCACATGTTTACCAAATAGCGTCCTAGCTTCGTCTTTTCGATGTATATCAACTAACTGTTATATTTCTCTCTTGTGTCTCCCCTGATGATGTGATTATTACACGAAAGTGCACTTGGGAACTTACCGTGCTTCATTTTCCCCGTGGACTCATAGGAATATATATATATATATATATATATATATATATATATATATATATATATATATATATATATATATATATATATATATATATTCATGACGATACGACCCGTGATCACGACAGTACGACCCTTGAGCACGACGGTACGACTCTTGAGCACGACGGTACGACCCTTGAACACGACGGTACGACCCTTGAACACGACGGAACGACCCTTGAGCACGACGGTACGACCCTTGAGCACGACGGTACTACCCTTGATCACGACGGTACGACCCTTGAGCACGACGGTACGACCCTTGAACACGACGGAACGACCCTTGAGCACGACGATACGACCCTTGAACACGACGGTACGACCCTTGAACACGACGGTACGACCCTTGAGCACGACATTACGACCCTTGATCATAATACGACCCATGATCATGACGATACGACCCGTGATCACGACAGTACGACCCTTGATCATGACGGTACGACCCTCGAGCACAATGGCACGACCCTTACCCGCGTGGATATGACCTGGAACATGAGGAAACGACCTTTGGTCTTGCCTCCGAACTGACCTGTCGGGGTCGTGCTCGCGTACGTACTCAAAGGGTTAAAAGCCGGAAATACGAGCGGAAATGCTAACTTCCGGCTTATGTTCCCGTGAGAACGCTCAGTACCAGCTGGCGCAGCGGTGAGAGTGCTCAGTACCAGCTGGTGCAGCGGTGAGAGTGCTCAGTACCATCTGGTGCAGCAGTAGGAACGCTCAGTACCAGCTGGTGCAGCGGTGAGAGTGCTCAGTACCAGCTGGTGCAGCGGTGAGAGTGCTCAGTACCAGCTGGTGCAGCGGTGAGAGTGCTCAGTACCAGCTAGCGCAGCAGTAGGAACACTCAGTACCAGCTGGTGCAGCGGTGAAAACGCTCAGTACCAGCTGGTGCAGCGGTGAGAGTGCTCAGTACCAGCTGGTGCAGCGGTGGGAGTGTTCAGTACCAGCTGGCGCAGCGGTGAGAGTGCTCAGTACCAGCTGGTGCAGCGGTGAGAGTGCTCAGTACCAGCTAGCGCAGCAGTAGGAACGCTCAGTACCAGCTGGTGCAGCGGTGAGAGTGCTCAGTACCAGCTGGCGCAGCGGTGGGAGTGTTCAGTACCAGCTGGCGCAGCGGTGAGAGTGCTCAGTACCAGCTGGTGCAGCAGTAGGAACGCTCAGTACCAGCTGGTGCAGCGGTGAAAACGCTCAGTACCAGCTGGTGCAGCGGTGGGAGTGTTCAGTACCAGCTGGCGCAGCGGTGGGAGTGTTCAGTACCAGCTGGTGCAGCGGTGAAAACGCTCAATACCAGCTGGTGCAGCGGTGAGAGTGCTCAGTACCAGCTGGTGCAGCGGTGGGAGTGTTCAGTACCAGCTGGCGCAGCGGTGAGAGTGCTCAGTACCAGCTGGTGCAGCGGTGAAAATGCTCAGTAGCAGCTGGTGCAGCGGAGAGAGTGCTCAGTACCAGCTGGCGCAGCGGTGAAGGCAATGAGCACCAGCTGGAGTAGCGAGAAGAGAGCGCGCACGCGCCCAGTAGCTCCTGTGCATTGTAGCGGAGACCGCTAACTTTTCCACCTTCAATTCCAGCTTTCTTTCGCTGCTTTTGGGGGGGGCGGGGAGCTTGCTTGCTTGCTTGAGATCCTGAAGATGTGGGAAGAAAATCAATAGATTATCTTGAGTTAGAGAAGGCGCTAACTTTCCGATGATGTAGCGGAGTTGGCTAAGTTACTGGTGATGACAGGTGAGCGCTAGCGTCAATAGCGGCTGATTCAGCGGGGAATGCTAACTCTCATGTTAGGTAGCGAGTGCTGCTAATTTTCCGATGGTGTAGCGAAGACTGCTTAAAGACTATTAAAGTAGCAAGGACTGCTAACGTACAGCATAAGTAGCAAAGGCTGCTAACTACCATTACTGTGTGTTCCCAATTTCATCTGTGCTATTATGTGTTCCCAATTTCCTCCCTATTACAATGTGTTCCCAATTTCCTCTGTATTACCAAGTATTGCCAATTTCATCTGTATTACCAAGTATTGCCAATTTCATCTGTATCACCAAGTATTCCCAATTTCATCTGTATTACCAAGTATTCCCAATTTCATCCGTATCACCAAGTATTCCCAATTTCATCTGTATTACCAAGTATTCCCAATTTCATCCGTATCACCAAGTATTCCCAATTTCATCTGTATTACCAAGTATTCCCAATTTCATCTGTGCTATTATGTGTTCCCAATTTCCTCCCTATTACAATGTGTTCCCAATTTCATCTGTATCACCAAGTATTCCCAATTTCATCTGTATTACCAAGTATTCCCAATTTCATCCGTATCACCAAGTATTCCCAATTTCATCTGTATTACCAAGTATTCCCAATTTCATCTGTGCTATTATGTGTTCCCAATTTCCTCCCTATTACAATGTGTTCCCAATTTCCTCTGTATTACCAAGTATTGCCAATTTCATCTGTATCACCAAGTATTCCCAATTTCATCTGTATTACCAAGTATTCCCAATTTCATCTGTATTACCAAGTATTCCCAATTTCATCTGTATTACCAAGTATTCCCAATTTCATTTGTATTACCAAGTATTCCCAATTTCATCTGTATCACCAAGTATTCCCAATTTCATCTGTATTACCAAGTATTCCCAATTTCATTTGTATTACCAAGTATTCCCAATTTCATTTGTATTACCAAGTATTGCCAATTTCATTTGTATTACCAAGTATTCCCAATTTCATCTGTATTACCAAGTATTCCCAATTTCATTTGTATTACCAAGTATTCCCAATTTCATTTGTATTACCAAGTATTCCCAATTTCATCTGTATCACCAAGTATTCCCAATTTCATCTGTATTACCAAGTATTCCCAATTTCATTTGTATCATCAAGTATTCCCAATTTCATCTGTATCA